>NW_015386892.1:7799-236842 GCF_001527695.2 Protobothrops mucrosquamatus
ATGTGTTTGGACAAGTGTTTGTATACTTGCCTACTCCCAAGGATTCAGGGCATTGGACTATAATATCAATTAAACTATAAACAAACAGATACATCAGTTCTAGGTAGACAGATGAGCAGACAGACCTGGTTCACTCTCCATATCCAGTTTAATTTATTCTATCCCAACTCAGGGAGCTGAAGTCCACACGTTTTAAACTTGGCTGGAAAACACTGATCTACATTATTTTCCTGCCCTAGGGAAAATGTCCAAAGCCAGCCAGATGTGAACCCTCCAGCCTTCATACTTACAGCTGCTGCGGCTTTTTTACCCTTGTCAACCGCATCTGCTGTCACGTAGGCAGTTGCCACACCGTAACTGGCCCAGACCACGGAGACGGGCACCAAAGCCCTGAAGGACTCTCCCACCTCGTTTGCGTAGCCTGCAACACACAGCAAAGCCCCCTCAGCCCTTTTGCGCTTCCACATTTTAATCTTCTTCCCAGCCCTGCAAAGTAGGCCGGGCTCAGCAATCATGGCCTGGCTCTTCCTCCTGCTATGCCATCCCTTGCTTAGCCTGAAGGCTTAACCTGCCCCTCTCTCCAACTCAGCAATCAGCTCCCCCTTTGCACACTTACAGGAGGAGGAGCAGCTGTCCCATCCAGATTAAATTTCGTCATGTTACACAAAGGGTGGAAAAGTGTCATCTCTGCACTCTGCTGTGCCCTTCAAAGTGCAGCCTTTTCCTCCTCCTCCTGCCTCGGGATCCAGAAAGTCACCTTGAGCCACAAATCCAGCTGTCTTCTTTCACTCCAAAACCCAAATTCTCACACTCTCTGGGCCTTCTTTATTACACTCCAAAACCCAAATTCTCACACTCTCTGGGCCTTCTTTATTAATTATTATTATTATTATTATTATTATTATTATTATTATTATTATTATTATTATTATTATTATTATTATTATTATTATTATTATTATTATTATTATTACTATTATTCTCCACTTGTACCCCAACACCTTCGGATCTCCTGCCCCTAATGGTGCCTGCATCTTCCTGCCTGGCCCGACGAAGCTTTTTTCCCCTCTCCCCTCTGAGGCTTTCTTTCAAAGCAGCAGCCCAGCGAGTGCATTCACACAACCCAGCCAAAACAAACAAACAAACCCCTAGTTTAGGACGTCTGGAATCCCCCTCAACAGCAGGGAGTCATAAAGCCACCAAAGGGTTCAAGCTAGGCACAGTCCCACACACACACAAAAAAAGCCCATCAAGGTTAAAACCAAGATTAAGACGTGCTCCGAGCACAGCAGCTTTCCTTCTAACGGGGCTAGAGAAAGAGGTCGTGGGAACTTGGGATTTCTGCCCGCAGGTTGGGAAGGACGGCGATAGGCTCCTGCCGGCAAAAGTGAAAGCTCCTTTGGGTTTCGCCCAACTTCCTTGTGCTCTGGGAGGGCCCACCATACTCTCCCCCCCTTCTTTGTCCGGGATCCACTCGGATTTCAGGATCTCCCCTTCCGCTCGCTCCCCGGCCGCGCTCTTGCCCCGCGGCTGCCTCCGGGTGCGCTCCGGGGCAGCGGCCGACCACGAGGCGCTCGGCTCGGCGTCGCAGCAGCCCGGGGAGGCTTCAGTCCCCCGATCGCTCCGGTCGGAGAGCTCTGGCTATGCTGCTCCCGCCGGGCTCGGCCGGCCGCTTTTCCTCCTGCGGGGCTGGGAAGGAGCGCAGCGCAGGGCGGGCACCGGGTAAGGCCAGGGGACCCGGGACGCCCCTTGGCGGAACACTCACCCAAGTAGCGCACCCAGGTGTCCCGGTAGAGGTCCGGCGGGGGCTCCGCGGCGCCCGGCCCAGCCATGCCGCCTCCTCCTCCTCCTCGCTGGCCCGCTCGCCCGCCCCCAGCGGCGGTTGCAGAGCGCGCCACGCCGGCTCTCCACCGTGCGCCCTGGGCGCACAGCGCACCGAGGAGCCGGCCGAAGCCCGGCCCAGCCGTTGCCCCTGGGCGGGGAAAGGGCGGGGAGAAGCGGAGGAAAGCCCGGCTTTCGCTTCGATCTCGCCGCCGCCGCCGCTGGCGGAGGAGGCTTCCAGCTTGGCCTCGGGCAGCCGGGATCTAGCCGGCCAGCGCGCCTTCCCTCCGGGCTCCCCGACCTGCCGTTGCCCATCCTTGCGGAAAGCGGGGCCAGCCCGGCTGGGAACAGCCGGAGGGTCCCGGGATGAAGCCGTGGGCGGGACAGCGCCGGGTTAGAGGCTCCGGCGGGCTGGCGCTGAGAGTTGCCTAGCCCAGGCACCATCGGTGGCCAGAGATCGTGGGGAGGGTCCGTCTCAGGCTGAACGCGCGCTCTATGAGCCCGGTCGGCAAGTTTGGGGGAGCAGCTAAGAGCCAAGCCGAGAAAGGAGGTGATTAATAATAATAATAATAATAATAATAATAACAACAACAACAACAACAACAGCAGCAGCAGCAGCAGCAGCAACAACAACAACAACAACAATAATAATAGTTGGAAGGAACCTTGGAGGTCTTCTAGTCCAATCCTCTGCTCAGGCAGGAAACCCTGTACCATTTCATTGCGTCCTTGGTTCCTTCATTGTGTCCAACCACAAGGCCCTTTTTAGTAGCAGATTGGGAAAAGAGAGGACAGCTAGTCCTCAACTTACAACTGTTTGTTTAATGACCATTCGGCACTGGAAAAAAGTGACTTTGACCTTCCTGGAACCTAATTCAGGGGGAGGGGCACCTTTTTTGAACCAAATGGGCAGAGAAGCCGGTTCAAACCACCAGATGGCAGTCAGGCAACACCTTCCCATCCTGGTTTGAAACAAACCCCTTTCGGTGGAGTCTGGGAAGTTGGTGGCTGCAGGGATGCTGGGCAGGACAAAGAAAGGCCGCAAGCAGGAGCTCTGAGCTTCCTCTCTTTTTCTCTGACCCGGTTTTTGGGCAGACAATCTCGGTCCCCACGTCTGTCCCGTAACTTGGCTTCCTTCCAGGGCCCAAAATCTGAGCAGCTTGCTCCTTTTTCTGGCTTCTGCAGGTGAGCCTGTTTCCCTGCTGAACTGTGGCTACAATAAAAATCCCCAAATCCGGATTAGAGTCCAGAATAGATCCAGAACATGATCCAGAAAAGAAGCCAGAACAGCATCTGGTGAGAATCCAGAATAGATTTCAGAATAATATCAAATAGAATATGGTGCACAAACCAGAAGAGTCCAGAATAGAGCCTGGAATGGAAATATCTGGGATAGGGTCGTGAATGTGGAATCCAGAACAGAATGGAATTTAGAATAGGATCAGCCCAGAATAGAGGACGGAATACATTTCGTGTTTGGATCCAGAATAGAATCCGGAATAGGATGTGGAATCCAGAATTGGCTCCAGAATATATTTTGAAACACTCCAGAACACAAACCAAAGTAGAATTTGGAATAGTTCAGAATAGATTCCAGAGGATCTAGAATAGGATTGGGCCTAATAGAATCCAGAATATGATCCAGAGTAAGATCTGTCTGATTTTCTGCTCTTTTTAAAAATTAGTGTTTAATTAGAGAATCAATTACCCTAATTAATAAATATAATTATTATAACTTATATAATTATAATTACATAATAATTACTAATAAGGAGAACTGTGCATAAAAATGCGAGGAAACAGTGCAAAAAAAAATTAAGCAGTTTCAAAATTCTCTACAGTGCAAGACAAACTCAGACCACTTCGCCCACCGTTTATTAGCTCCATCGATTTAAAAAAAAATTAAATTATCTTTCCCTGTACAGTTGTGAACTTGGGCAGAAATATTGAAGTATAAAAGGTTTGTATTTCTCCTCCAGACCATACATACATTCAGATATACCCGTACACAGTTCACATAGTCCCAAATATATTCGGGGGTTTTTTTGTTTTTTTAAATGTTCTTGGGTTTTTATCTTGGTTTTCTTTTAATTCCTGCTCTGTGAGAATGATATACTTGGGAGACGGGGGACGCTAGTCCTTTTATTCACATTGTTAGAGACGTAGCTTCTGGAACTTATTTGAAGCCACCTTCAGGATAAACCATTTTTCAAAGTAGTTTAAAAATAATGACCAGAATAAAATAGAATTGAGGCCTGGGTTTGCTTGCTTTTTCTCTTCCTTCCTCTGCAGTTTTCCTTTTGTGCTGTCGCTTTAGAATTGCAACAGTATTGTTTTTATGCAGTTGGGCATGCAACTGGGGCCAAAGAGCTAAAGAAAACAGCTTATAGTAAAGGACTCACCAATCCCTGTGCAAAATTTTCTAATGAACTGAGTTAATCTGCCAAATTCATCTCCATAGGAATTAGAAACATCAGTTTAAAAAAAGGAATGTTCTTAGTGTCTTAATATTACTAGAATGGAGAAAATGTTCTTTTTCTTAATTACATTTGGTAAATTCCTACCTAATTTTTTACAGTTTGCAAATCCCTCTGTTTCATTGTTCTTCTTTTCTCCTTCTGGTTTATTTAAAAATATTCTAAAAATAATTTTAAAAAATTATCTGAAAGTTGCAGAGAAAACCCCAAAGTGCACAGTAGCTTCATATTTCATTTTCGGCCAACCCGCTCAGAATATCCAGAATATAGAGACAGGAGCAGGTAAGGGAGACAAATTCCCTCTTCTTAATTCTTCTGTGGTCTCCCCAACTTGTGCGGCGGAAAACATCCTGTTTGTGCATAAGATAAAGTCACCGGGAGCAAAAACAGGTCAGTAAATCTTGAGCGGGATTCGGTAGACGAAGAGTTCTGTTGAGGCTGGTGGCTGACAGTCCTGTCGATGTCACAGAGTCAGCAAGGGAACTGAGGCAGGCTGGATGACAGTTTAAGGCAATCAGTGAGCAGCAAAGCACGGGGGGAGGGGGGTCTCAGACATTCGGGGATCCCTGATTTTCTGACACAGTTTCCGTTCCACGTGGCAAGAGGGATTCTAGAGACAGTTGCCTTTGGCATCGCCAAAAGAGGCAAATAAGCAAGTAAGACTTTGAGACAGACAGGCTTTGCCAGCCGGAAGCTTGCCCATTTTCATCCCGGGAAAGGGGATGAAAATGTACTGTATCAAAGGACAGATCTTTCGGTGGCTTTTGAAGCAGAGCCTCCCCACAAAAGCATAGTGTACCTCAGCCAACGGCAGAGAACTCCACTGTCTTTGGACAGGGCAGATCCCTGAGGCAAGCCAAATGCTAAGCTTCCGTGGATTTTGCTGTGACCTGGTGAGGAGGGGGAGAGGGATCCCCTCGACCCCATCGTACCCTGGGGGTCCAAAGCATTCTGCCACCCCAGAGGCCAGCAAGCCCCATTGCCTCCAGTAGCCCTAAACCAGAGAGCAGGCAGCCGATTCCCACACAAGCTTGGCCTCTACGTCTCTCCTGCATCCTCAACCAAATGGCGGTGGGGGCACGGGGCCCCTTTTTATAAAACTGTGGGGCTCCAGGGACCGATACCCACATCGTTGAAACTCTGGCAGCCTGCTGACTTCCCGAGCATGAATCCCACTCCCCAAAGAAGGGGTGCCCACCCCTGCCACCCCCCCGGGGCTGATAGGAGGGCGGGGGGGAAGCTCCCGGGAGATGCCATCTTCATCAAGCGTGGTTGATTTCCAGCGCCCTGGTCTGTCCCTCCAACTCTTGGAACGTCTGCTCCGATTTCTTATCCGGGAGTAAAACCTCCACCGTGTAGCTGATTTTCTTGGCATAGACGTAGCTGTAGGTATTGTCAAAACGCAGGACGTCTGCAGGGGCAGAAGAAAGAGACTGTCACCCAGGGCCAGCTGTTGCATTTTAAGATGGGCTATCGCCCAAATCTTTTAAATAAACCTACTGATAAACAGAAATAAACCTCCTGATTTATTAGCATAAGACGCCCCCAATATAAGGGCAAGAAAGAACTTTAAATAATGAAATATGCAAGGGGAGAGAAAGCAAACAGTTTTCGGCAGAGGCTACTCACAGATGCCAGCATCTGGGCAGGTGAGGCTGCCATCTTCAGGGACCAGGTGTGCGTTGTAGCGCTGGTTGGGATATACCTCAGCCATCTCCCCAGCGTGCTGGCGGGCCCCCACTTTGGTCTTCAGGTAGATGCCAAAGCCTATATCGGCACCATCGGACATAAACTGCCACCTTGAATTCACAGCAGAAAACAAACCCAACAAGCACATTTCAATAGGAGAGCCCAATTTTTTTTTTGTCTCTCTGTATTTTCATAACTATCCCATTAACTATGTCATTAATGTAGTAGGTAAATGACAGCTTAATCATCTGCAAATAGAATTGGTAGTTTAAAAATGGTTTGGGCCCGTTTCGCAAGGGGTGGGAAACCAATACTGATAATGTATTTATCAGTATTCAGTTGGGGAGGGGGGATAATATGTTATCCCCGCCCCTGATATGTGTTAGTGTTTTTTTAATGCACGTTTTTAAATGCCTTGCTTGTTTTGCATTTTGTTTGTGTTAAAAAAATATGTGGAGTTTTAACTTTTTTTTAAAATAAAATAATAATAGGCTGGGGGAAAAAAGAAGAATCTGGATTCAGAATCTGGCCAGCCCTGGACTTCCCTGGGTGCCCCTGACCTGCCACTTCTCCGCCAGCCTACCTGGCAGGTGTAAAAGGTATGAAGTGAAGGTGCAAGGAGGACCAGCGTGTCCATCTCACCGAGCTCTTTGAAGGCTTCTAAAGCTTCTGTCCTATCCCCCCCCCGCTGCCAAGTTGCCCCTTGACCTACCTCAGGACGCAGCCTGGAAAGAGGATCTCGTATTCCAGCTGCTGGGAAGACCCCCGATTCACCATTACGGAATGCTCATACTGTTGCTTCAGCTGATCTTGCACGTAGTATGTTTTGGGCACGTCACCACCAAAGCATATCTAGAACACAGAACGTTATCTGTGAAATGGAGAGCATGAAATCCTATCTCAATTGTTTTTTTTCAACCTCGGCAATTTTAAGATTTTAAGACCTCAATGCCCAGAATTCCCCAGCCTGGTATTCTGGGAGTTGAAGTCCATCCATCTTAAGAATGGCCAAGTCTGAAGAACTGACCTATCCCGTCGTTCCCCTGACGTCCCTCATATGGCCTATTCCAGAACGTTTAGCAGCCACGCTTTCCAACTGCCAGGGGCTAATTTTGCAAAGGTTTCTGGTTTTAGGGTAGCCGATAAATATTCAATACCTTGGATTCACATTTGGGGTTTCCATCAGGGTCCGTGAGGGCCCCCCCATATATCATGGGAATCTCCGCGGGGTCAATATATTTCTGCAAGTCTTCCTTCCAATTTGCTGGAAAAATGTAAAAAAAAAGATGCTCTTTTTAATAGGTAACTTGCTTTTGGCTGCTGTATAACTCCAAAACATTTTGAACATTTACATAATGAAGAACCAAAACATTAAAAAAATGCAGGCAGTGAAGTTTGGAAATGCATAAAGGGACAATTGTAATCTTAGCTGACATAGCAAGATTTAAATCTTCGTATTTAGAGCATTGTTTTAGACAGAAAAGACCTGCTAGGAACTACATTGTTAATGTAAGTTTTAAAAAGGTCATAAAAGGTCTTTTCCTTTTGTCTGAGTTTTGCTGAATCCATCCCCCCCTTTTTTTTTCTGCTAGCAATCAAAGAATCAATAACAACGCAACCTACCTCCTAGAATAATTAACTTTTTGCGAGTGTCTTCACTCAGAATGTGCTTCACCATGTTGTAAGCTACGGGGAATAGTTTCGGAGCTGTATTATGTGCAGGAAAAACAAAGGAGGATTATGTCAAGAGATAAATGACATTTTTTTTCTCCAAACCAAATGCATGCTCCAACAAGGGAAGGACTGAAGCTCACCTTTAATGACAAATAAATATTTAAGGCTCTCAGGGAAGTTATCTTCGAACATGCCAAGAAGCTGGAAGTGTGGACAAAGAATTAAATTGCAATGCTTTATAGTATGGTAGATCATGATTTAAACCTAACACATCCTAACAGCAGGATCCAAAACCAAATTGGGACATTCAGGATACAGTGAATGTCCCCTTGAAGCGGTGTGGACTTCAACTCCCAGAATTCCTCAGCCAGCATGTTTTAAGATATGTAGACTTCAATTCATCAACCAGACTGTTTTAAGAGTGTTTCTCGACCTTAGTCACTCTAAGCTGGCTGGCTGGCTGGGGAATTCTGGGAGTTGAAGTCCACACACAGGTCGAGAAATACTGTTTTAAGAAATGTGGACTTCAACTCACAGAATTCCTCAAACAGAAGCTTTACGATATGTGGACTTCAACCCCCAGAATGTGTGGCTAATGTTGAAAAATTATGTTGATAATCAAGAAAAATTCTCCATGCAGGAGACCCAAACCTCTTCGCCCATCTCACCTCTATGTAGACTTCAACAGCTGGCTTCCAGAGATGCTTCAAACCAAGCCCCTCAAAGTCATAAATCATGACGATAGTTTCAACTCTTCTCCCCAGCTTAAGAAAAAGAGGGGAAGGGGGAAGAAAGAGAGATTGGGGGGTGGTGGAATTAAAGACATCAAATAGGAACAGCAGCAATCACATTTTTATCCCTAAAGCTTTGAACAGAATAACAGAGTTGGAAGGGACCTTGGAGGTCTTCTAGTCCAGCCCCCTGCTCAAGCAGGAGAACCTAGACCATTTCAGACAAGTGATTGTCCAATCTCTTCTTAAAAACCTCTAGTGATGGAGCACCCACAACATCTAGAGGCAAGCGATTCCACTGATTAATTCTCACTGTCAGGATATTTCTCCTTAATTCCAGGTTGGTTATCTCCTTGGTTAGTTTTCATCCATTGTTTCTTGTCTTATTTTCTGGCATTTTGGAAAGTTGGTTGACCCCCTCTTCTTTGCGCAGCCCTTTAGATACTGGAACACTGCTATCGCGTCAACCCTATTCTTTTCCTCATCAGACTACTAGACACATCCAGTTCCTGCAACCCTTCCACATATGTTTCAGCCTCCAAAGGCCTTTTGATCAGGAACCCTGGAATTTTTTATTCAATTTTACTTTACACTGAACAGGTTCCATGGCCTGCAAAAAAAAAAAAAAAATTCAGAACGTCTGGATCACAGCCTCTGGTCCTGTCTTACTTTTTGGGTCTGTTCGTCGCAGATGTCCCGCAGATACTCGCAGTCCTGAAATTTATTTTTGAGCAGATCCTGTTTTGAAGCAGAGTAGAGCAACCCTTTGGGGTCAAGGGTCCCAATGATCTCGTACTGAACCGGGCAGCCCTCCCGATCAAATCCACATGTCCCTCCAGCCATGTACTTCTGGATAACCTGCGAGCAAGCAGAGAAGGGCCAGTCTCCAAGTGATGGGCCTAACCAAACAATGCCGAAAAACATCTGACCCAGTTAACAGGACGGCAACACTTTTGAGGCAACCAAGATGGTGCACCATGGAAGCCGAGAGACGGGGGAGAGCCGGCATCCCTTGAGATCACCTGAGACTCACCTCTGGGGCTTTCCATTCCTTAATGTGGTCAGAATCGATATACTTGCGCAGCTGCACATGCTGTTCGCCAAGAAAACAAGAGAGAGCAAGCCACATAAGTGGGGAGAAAGAGAACTTTGACGTCAGCCTCACTACAGGTATTCCTCGGGTTACCGTCCTAGTGGAGCCTGCCTCTTACGACTGTTAAGTCGTAATGTCGTAAAGCAGTGTATCTTTCTTGGTTTGGGGAACAAAACAAACAAACACATCCAGGCTAGTCTAGAAATAAGCCGAGCGAGTTGCCTCTTACCTTCCTGAGCATAGCTTCAGACTTCTGCAGGTCAAAACACCGGGCTGAAAGAAGATGACGGTGGTTAAGAATAAAAGGCCACCCTGGACCATGCTAGAGACACCGATGTGGCATTGTTGTGAGAGTTCCCGCCCCTTTCAGTAGGAAGAGTTCTTCCACTGATCAAGTCCGGCAACTAGATTTGAATCCAGGTCCAACAGAGCCATCATTTGCCACTTTTATTTACCTTTTGTTGAGCTTCCCCTTGGCTCACTTCAATCCCCTTAAAAGGCAGCTTTGTCCAGAATCACTCAGGCTAGTGAGACAGGCAGCATATACTGTAAACCCCCCAGGCAGCAAACTCAGCCAGATTCGAAGGATACTTTGCCTTTTGAATGATAACATCTCTTGTCCTTTTGTACAGTTGCATAACCGTGATTTGAAAAACCACAATTACCTGGCTCATGCGCTAATTAAAATGAAACCTAGATTGCAACTGAGGATCGTGTCCAAAGATCTGTTTTTAATTGCACTCTGGGGCAGACAAGTGACTCCATTTAACAGCCTAAAAGCTTCTCTCCTGTCCCAAGTTTGCCTGGGCTTGTGGTGGTCTGCAACTGACAGTTCTTATCACCATTCAGAAATGCAAGGCCACTTGGCTCCTTGTCCAGAATGGGTTGTCTGAAATGAAATGGGCAGGTCTGGTTTTGTTTAAGACGAGCCTTTTCCAACCCAATTCCTTCACCTCCAGTTTCTCAGTCTCCGTTAGTCAATCCAAGATTGCCATCCCCAAACTGCAGGCTGAAACATTTCCACACTTCTTAAGAACTCAAGGAATGTCTTTGACTTCTCAGTTTCTCCCAACTTCCATCCAGGGACGAATCTGACCCTAACCTATTGATTGATTGATTCTTGTAAATTCGCAGGATTCTTTTTTCTCTCTATGTAGGTGTATACATCCGAATTAGACTGTGTTGTTTCTCTGTGTCATATATGTGGGTATGTGCATAATCTTTTGTCATGTTTGTGTAGTGTATATTGGAGTTGGTTACCCTTTGAGGGCTGAATGGGTTGAGGCACGGGGGTGAGGACCCCAGCTCTAAGTGTTTTCCATTAAGTGGTCCTGCTTTGACATCTGGATCATCTTTGTAACTTCCTACTACTGCAGTTTCCATGCACAATTGATCCTGTGCCCTTAGAAGTACTCTCTAGCCACGGAAAATACACCCAGCTTGCTACAGACATGATGCAAATTTCTTTCTTACCTCGGAGCCATTTCAACAAGTAGTAATCATCCTGAGCCGGAAGACCTGGTAAGATATCTTGGATATTCTCACGGAACTATAGAACGGGGGGGGAAAAATGGGGGAGGTGATTTACATTCAATTGCAATCTTTCAATTCTTGCTCAAGCCTCTTAATGTCTTCATGGAAATCAGTCAAAATAAAATAGTGGTTAGATTTACACGGCAGATCAGGCTATCCTGAAGGTACTGTATATAATTCATTTATAATTCACGGTGAAGGGAAAGTCAAAGAAAACTGCCAGCGATTGGAAGGTTGGGAAGCAAAGGGCATACTTTTCAATGGGAGGGACTTCAACTCCCAGGAGCCCTGGCAGCACAGTGGTTAGAATGCAGTATTGCAGGCTAATTCTGCCGACTGCCAGCAGTTCAATCCCGGCTCAAGGTTGACTCAGCCTTCCATTCTTCCGAGGTCGGTAAAATGAGGACCCAGATTGTTGGGGGAAGAGGCTGACTCTGTAAACCGCCTAGAGAGGGCTGTAAAGCACTATGAAGCGGTATATAAATCTAGGTGCTATTGCTATCTCCTGGTGATTGTCCGAAGTCACGCACTATGATGCCTAAGGTGGGACTAGAACTCACCATCTCTTGGTTTCCAGCCTGGTGTTTTCACTACTAAACCACTGGTCTACTGGACGCTGTAGTCACGAAGGAATATGAGCATACATGAACTAATCCTTCGTGACGTGAAGCTGCATGTGTGAATGCAGCCCAGGGATTGTGGAATGGGAGTGAACCTGGATATCAAAATACACTTAATCCGATTTAATCACACCCATAATTGCTATGGAAAACATCCCACGTTAAATGAGGTTAATCTAGTTCAGAGACCTCTTGGTTTCATCTTATCACACAAGATCTTTACAAGGTCATAATCTTCTAGATGCAGGCAAACATTGTGATACCTTGATACTATACATTTCTTCTAATGCCACCTATTACGAAAACAGTTAATAAGCCTGTACATTAAAAAGGGAGTGTCTCAATGCCAGCAGGAACCAACTGATCAATAAAAATTAGGTCAGGAGAAACGATGTGGAAGCACCAATTGCTAAACCAATGGCATAAACCTGATACTTCAATGCCCATCAGATGAAAAGGATAACCAGCGAATCTCACACACCACTTGGGAAAAGAGACAATTTGGAGGCATAACTGCACCCTCAAACAGAAGCCACATAGATAAGTGAGATCAGTGTTCTGCAGCCCTGGCAATTAAGAAGTGTGGATTTCACCTCTAGGCTAGCTGGGCGTACAGTAGTTCACACGACTTAGTTGCCAAGCTTTGAGAAACACGGAGTTGAGTAATCTCGTAAGCTGAAATGCAACGAATTCTCTTCTGGTTAAGAACAGCTGTTGGAAAGAGACAGAAGCAGGCAGGGAAAAAAAAAAAAGAGCCAACCTCAGCAAAACGCATTTTGCAAAGGTCTCTCCAGAGTGCAAAGGTTGGGGCAGCCGAGAACCATCCTTTCCAATCAACCAGGCTGAACGGAAGGGTCAATAACCTGGACTAAATTCTTGACACACACACAGAGACACACAAAGATTTCCGGCTTCCCCGAAGTCAGGTAGAGTAGAAACGTGCCTGGATATCCATTTTCCTTCTAGAAGCCATGCACAAAATAGGGGAAATAAAAGAATGCTTTTTTTTATAAAAAAAAAATACTTTTTATTTTGATGTGAAAAGATTTGTTTCTTTTTAAAAAAATAAAGCATATCATTACAGATGCTGCTGGCTGGGGAATTCTGGGAGATGAAGTCCACATCTCGTAAAGTGGCTAAGGTTGTAACCTGAGGGGCACCCAATAAATTGATTCCCCCAAACTTCTTTGCCTTTTCAACCCCTTTTTGGCTCAACAGCATCTAATGGATCAGAGAATGCTCTTGAGTAGAAATCCTCCCGTTCAGAAAATGCAGACGTCGAACAGAAAACGAGCTCACAAGCTTTCTCCATGAGCAGCTAGTTCTCTACATGCAAGGCATTGAATGGCAGGAGAGCAGACCTCCGCAACGCAGCCCAATATGCACGTTAGCATAGGATGAACAGACAGCTAATGCCAGTCTTACTAGGTGGAGCAGATCTGAAAACCAACCCCACCGGAAGACTAAAACTACTTTGATTAAGAGGGGCTATAATAACAGAATCTTGCAAATCTCATTGTGCTTTTCTCTCCTCCCCCCCTTATACTCCTTTGAATGAGGGAGGGCAGTCTTTCTGATCCACTATCTGGATGTTCCGGACTTCGCCCCTTTTTGGTTCCTCCATATCTCCATCAAGATCACCTTCTTTATCCTCACAACTTTGTTAACCTCAAACAACTTTGTCACAATGCCAACAGGAAGCTGAAAGAGCCACGCTGTCCCTATCCTTTCATGGCAATGGGGATTGCTAAGTGGGCAAAACAGCCACAACTACGTTGTCGTTGTGAAACGGGCCTTGCGCCCTGCCTTGCTCGCTGTCAAACCCAGCAAGGGAGAAAATGGCGAGCAAATCCATCGGTCTCCTTCGTTTCGTTCTTAAGAGGCACCACAACGGCCAGATTGAGCAATGAAGTGTGTAGACGCAGTTGCCCCTGGTTGCCAAGTCCCAGGATAGCTCACTTTTCTCTGCCCAGTTGCCCAGGCAATCCCATTCCCTGGGCAGAGATGCCAATTCCTGCATGGCAGGTACCCGGGGGCAAAGGCAGGGTGATATACCTGTACAGGGAGTTCTCACAACTACAATTGTGGCCACAAATCTCCATTGTTAAGCAAGACAGTTGTTAAGGGAGTTTCCCCCTATTTTACTACCTTCCTTGCCCCAGTGGTTAAGTGACTCCCTGCACATGTTAAGTTAGATACACGGTTGTTAAGTGACTCTGGCTTCTCCACTGACTTTGCTAGTCAAAAGGTGGCAAAGGGGATCAGGTGACCCCCCAGGACATTGCAACTGTTATAAGTACAAGCCAGTTGCCAAATGTCCAAATTCTGATCAAAGATGGCTTCTTTAAAGATGGCATGTTATGTTAACACAACCATTGTGGCGTGTGTCCTCTGTCCTTAGCGCTTAGCAACTAAGCTGAATCCACTTCTGGGCTTTAGTGCAAATCTCACTGTAATCCCTTCAAATATGAAAGCTGAGAGGCAGGTGCCTCAAGACGGATGGATCAGCTGCCTGGAGAACCTTAAGTAGGCAGGCAAAACCTTTAAGTTTTTAATCCAAAACTTTAAAAATACACACCCGTAAGGGTAGATTTCCTAGAATTCATATAACAGCCGTGCTCACACAACAGACTGAAAGAGCCGTGTGTTACCTAACGAATTAAGCCCAGTTATCTGGATTCTGCATGAACCCAAGCTGATTTTTTTTTAAAACCACACAAGGTTAAACTGTGGTTGCCCATTTTTGTGGATCACAGAGTTGTGCAGATTCTCTTGAAGGTGTCTCAACAGAAACAATGGAAGCTGCACTGTCAGAGAGAGAGAGAGAGAGAGAGAGACTGCAGAATAGGATAGAACAGAGTCTTAGAGGAAGATAGCGACTGTACGCGGCTAACCAGGATTAAGGCGAAACATGTTGTGTGAATCCAACTGCTTCCACCCTGGAAAAAAAAACCCAGGATGCTTAAAGGGCAAAACACCCTGGCACTGGAGTGTGCAATCTCATTTCCTCATTTACAGGAGCAAAGGAAGCTGAGTGCCAGCAAATTACTGTCTACTGGGGCAGCCACTGACTTTAGAAACACCACCCCAAAATGAAGGAGTTAGTTTCAACACATTAGGGAGATTCTCTTGGTATGCAGACATGAATCTGTTTATCCATTTTTAAAATCCCCAAATGGGCCTTTGGGAACGTACAGGTAGATATATACTTTCTTTGGAGAGCAGACAACAGACTTTCATTTCTAATGCGGGCCAGTGTGCTCACAGTAAAAAAACAACAATAAAGGTTATCTTATCTAAGAGTAATCAATTTGCACCCTGCCTTAGGCGTGATTAAGTGAAGCATGCACAAAGATGCAGGATGAGCATATTCCTGCAAGGGAAGGGCAATCTTTTGCAGCCAGACACGGGTCTTTCCCAATTCCCTTCCTTTCTTTAAAAAAAAAGAGAGAGTTGGGAGAGAGTCCAAGCCAAGATTTGCATCAAAGCGTCTCATGATAAAGAATCTCAAGACTCACAGGCAATTACTTTACAGCAATCTCAAAGTGGAGCTGCTTCATTGCGCCAATCCCTTTTGTCCACCCTTTGAAGATGTGGAAAAAGGGTGCTTTCTAGAACCATGCCTAGAATTACGTAGGAATCACTCTTGGAAACCAAAGACCTTTAACCCCTATCTTGCCCACTGTCCAAGCCTGATGTGAGCTGCCTGCTCGGTGAATGACTTGCTCGGTGCCAGGTGCCAGATGCTCACCGCCAGAGAGGTGTCTAACTACAACTACCACGCCGGCTGAGAGTAATGGGGCTTTACCACCCTCCTGAGACCCAGCCCCGGGCTGCTGGAGAGCGCTTCCCTCTTACCTACAGGCAAGTCCCGGATCCGTCTTCACTCCTGCCCCCTCCCCTGCGCTTCAAAGCAAGAACCCTGCGAGGGAGACCCATAAGAGTTTCTGCACTGCAGGATCCAATCTGAGTCGGTCGTCGGACTCTCCAGAATGTGTGCGCTGCAAATGGGATCCAGCAACAAGCCCGAAAACTTGGAAGAATAAAACTCGGGTCCAAGCGACCAACTCAGATTGGATCCTGCAACATTATTAACCCGGGGACACGTATTCACCTCCCTTCGTGAGTTACTAGGCAACCCTTTGTCTGAAATGAGACAGGCTTTTCTGCCTGAGCAGGAGGCAGGACTAGAAGACCTCCAAGGTCCCTTTCAACTCTGTTATCCTATCCTATCCTACTGTACTATCCGCGGTCCCGATCCCCGGAGAGGCGAGGGGAAACTTGCGCGCGAAGGATCAAGCTGCGCAGCGCTGCCCGGAGGCGCGGAGAGCGCTGTGGGCAAGGGCGCTGGCGAGGGTCCCCGGCATGAAGCCGGCTTGGTGAGTTAGCAGATCGAGAGAAGCCCCGATGCAGCCCCGCCAGCCGCTCCTAAGGCTACCCCTGGCTGGGGCTGAGCGGCTCTGGAGTCCCGGAGGCTTTGCGTAAAGAGCCTTTGCGCGCCTGGCTCGGGCAAAGCGAAGGGCTCTCGGTGCGCGGACCCCGGGCGGGCAGGCGGATGGGGAGGGCGCGATTGGAGGTGGGTGGGTGGGCTTCTTCTCTGCCAGGGAGGGGAAGGCAGGGCAGGGGCTCCACTCACCTGGGCCAGCGCCGCCTCCTGCTTGGCGCTTAGGTCGCCGACGTGCCCGCTCATGGTCACCGCGCCAGCTGGCTTCGGGCTCCCGGGTCCCGTCGGCTTTCAGCGGCAGCCAGTGGGCGGATCACGCCCCCTCCCCTCCTCCCCCCTCCCCGGAGAAACGCCCCGCGCCCTCGGGAGCAGGAGCAGGAGGAGGAGGAGGAGGAGCTTCAGGGGCTGGGGAACTCCCACGAGGCATCCTTGGTGCGCTCTGAGCTGGCTTGTTTTCCAGCAGACGTTTCATGACCCAAACTAGGTAACATCATCAGTGCTAGAAGAGAATGGGGAGGAGGAGGAGAGGGAGGAGGAGGACTATGGGGTCCTGGATGCTCTCTGAGCTTGCTTGTTTTCTTGCAGACGTTTCATGACCGAACTGGGTAACATCATCAATTCTAGCGCAATGCAGTACTAGCTCTGATGATGTCACCTAGTTGGGTCATGAAACGTCTGCAAGAAACCGAGCAAGCGCAGAGAGCACCAAGCACCCCTCATGTCAACCCTGAGCTACCAATATTCTCCTTTTTTAGGACTACTATTCCCAGCAGCCCTGCCAGCAGTGCCAATGGGGGAAGAATTTTGGGAGTCGCAGTTAAAGTAACTGGCTCCTGGACTGAGAGGGACGGGCTCACAGGCAGGGAGGAATGGGATGGGGGGCTGCAAGAATCCATAAATGACTCAGCTCGGAGAAGCCGAGGCTGTCCCACCCTGATGCCCGTCTCCAGCTATCCTGCACAGATGGATGGAAGATGTGTCATCCTGTTGTAATCAGCTCCTAGCAACCCCACAGACAGGTATTCCCCAGGAGGAGCTGTCCCTAGCCTGGTCCTTCAGATCTTCCAACGGTGCCCCCCTCACCCCTGACACTGAGTCCTTCCACCTAGGTCATCCTCTTCTCCTTTTTCCCTTCCTTCCACTTTTCCTAGCATCAGAGCTTTTCCAGAGAGCTAAGTCATCGCCTAAGGTTTGAAATAGGTACTGCCGCTCCCATGATCCCCAGCAAGGATTCAGGGAAATTGTAGCCCATCCAGGAGCCTCCGAATTAGATAATGGGGCCGATAGGAAGAAATGCTTTTTGCCAGCTTTCAAGGAACTTTGTTTGATCTGCTTGGATGTCATCCTGAGGTGAAAAGCTGGCAAGGTTATGCCCAGGGCTGGGTAGGCAGGAGGAGAGGCGGAAACTTTGTGACTGGAAGACGTTGGAGGCAAAAAAAAGAAGAACATAATAGACGTTCTGGCTGGGCAACTTTGCAGGCTGGATCAAGTTGCATTCCATCCAGCTCTTCTTACATAACCTGACCCCCTGAGTGTTGACATAGCATTTGGAGCGGTGTTTCTCAAGCTTGGCAAGTTGAACATGGGTGGACTTCAACTCCCAGAATTCCCCAGCCAGTCAGATCCCACAAGAACAGAACAGGAAACTATGTTCGGTGTTGTTGCTAAGAGAATCTCCACAGATATTACTGGAATATTGGCTAGGAATCCCCCAGGAGCTGAACTGAACAAAAAGGCTGCCCTATCTTAAAGCACCTGAAAACATATGGGCTGATTTTTCAGCTTTTTTTTTTTTTTGGTTTTGTCTTGATCCCTTGCACCCATGTACTTTCACACACACACCCTTGAAAACTCCCAGCCGCCTAAATTCTTCTTCTCGGTCCTTAAATCCTTTAACCTTCCCTTTTTTTTCCTTTTGCCAAATTGCAAAAAAGAAAAAAAAACTCTTTCACAACATCCCGATAGGCCACAGTTCTGAATGGGAAGCCGGGAGTTGACGTCCTATAGATCAAGAGAATTTCCATCTGGGTTTCTGGTCATACCAGTTCTGCTGAAATCTGAGAAAACTTCAAATTGAAAAAGACTTTTTCTTCTTTTTTTTTAAAAAAAGTGTGTCTAGGGGGGGCAGCCTGTTATGCAACCGCAGGGTGTTAATCTGTTTAAGCGCCTTCCGTTAAGTGTCAGGCCAGTGATTAACAATGGGCAGTTGTTCGTCCCTAGGATTCAACTGGCCTTGCAGGCATGGTGTGATGTTTGGATGGTAACAATAAAAGCAAAGACAGGCTGGGTAAGGAGATGTGACTACAGATCATCTCACCGACAGGTACAGCAAAATCACAAATGGGAACACAGATAAGAGCGTGTGGCAAAAAACCCGATATATTGGCATTTATGCAAAATATACAGATTTGATGCTTGTAATTACTGTTGAAAATGCCCTATTGAACCACGTGAAAATGTTGTTTTCCATAAAACGTAACCTCACAGCACCTTGTTGAAAGAAATTTTTCACTTACAACTGTCCACTTACAACTGTTCGCTTAGCAATGGTTCAAAGTTACAATGGCATGAAAAAAGGGACTGATGTCCATTTTTCACAGCTACAACTTTTGTAGCATCCCCATGACTGTGTGATCAAAATTCAGAGGTCTTCTAGTCCAGCCCCCAGTTCAAGCAGGAGACCCTATACTATTTCAGACCAATGGCCATCCAGTCTCTCCTTAAAAACCTCCAGTGATGAAGCACCCACCACTTTTGGTGGCAAGTTGTTCCACTGGTTAATTGTCCTCACTGTTGGGAAGCTTCTCCTCAAATCCAGGTTGCTTCTCTCCTTGATTAGTTCCCATCCATTGCTTCTTGTCTTTCTTTCTGGGGAGATCTGGTTAGGGAAAATCTGGAAGTTGAAGTCCACCCAGACTGACAAACACAGGTCAGGATGCTTGCAAAAATTGGGGAAGGCAGAGGAATTTAGCAAACAAATCCTCCCCCTCTCGTCTTCTTGAGATCTGATAGCAAAGCATTCCAGAGTCATAATGGAAGGAGAGAAAGATAAACAAAGCAAAAAAAAGCCCAGTAGGAAAGTGAAAAAAAAAAGAAGCTTTTTTGTTCTGCTGCTCTTAGAATGTGTGTGTCAATTGTTGCAGATAATGGAGGAATTCTTTTACCCTGCTTTCAACTTTGCATCTCTCTGCAGAGAAGTCAGTGCCGAATATTTCCACTCAAGCACCTATGAAAATTTTCACTGATTTTCAGTTGTTATCTGACCATCGCCCACGATACTAAATTAAAGGAGAAGATATTTGCAATGAACTTGGGTGACTTTCATCTTGAGGAATAGCTGAAGGATTACAGGGCACTCAAGTGAAGAAACCCAGTATCACCTTTTGAAAGTGAGTTTCAAAATCACGTTAAGCAGATCAGGAGTTATTAGAACCAGCGAAGCCTTGGCGTTTCCCACACACTTGTTAATAATACAAGTATCACGCTAATTAGTTTTATAATCTTCCTAATCCTGGTCTTGTTGTTCCTGGCAGCAGCCTTAACCATTTGCAGGCCTCTGGGGTGGGTGAGCTGTGTAAACAAGATGTTGGGCAATCAGATTCATGCTCCGGGCAGACTCCACCCTAATGAGTTCGATTACAGGAGCTCCGATTCCCAGTTTCAGTGTATCAAATGATCTGGACTGTTTCGCCAGCTTTATGGCTCAAGAGCTGTATCAAACTTCACTCATTCCTTGCCCTGCTCGGGAATGTTTGCTGGCTGCAACCGATTAAGTTTTTTTTAAAACAACAACAACCACTGTCCTTTCCTTTCTCACCCTTCTTAAAATTCGGGCACAAGGGATTATTACCCTGCTAGGATTTCTGCTTTTGCAGCTTGAAGAGGCAAAAGGGAGCTGCAAAGCAGGTTAGGGCTCACACACACACACACACCTTGCCCGTTCACGTTGCTAACACAACACACACAGGTAGTCCTCAACTTAAATGAATTTGGCTTCCCCATTGACTTTGCTTGTCAGAAAGTCGCTAAAGGGGGATGACGTGACCCAAGGATGCTGCAACCGTCCTAAGTACACGCCAGTTGCTGAGCCTCGTGGGATCATGGGGATGCTGCAAGTGTTGTGTGAAAAGCAGTCATTAAGTCACTTTTTTCAGTGCCGTTGTAACTTCAGTCACTAAACAAACGGCATTTGTCTCCTGGTGTCTAAAAGAAAACGAGGTTTTTTGAAAGAGGGACAAGGCATGGCTTAGCTGAGCAACTGTCTTCAGCCACAAAATTGTCCCCTACCAGCCACCATAGAACATGCGGAGCTTCCTTCTGCAACCCCAGGCAAGACCACTAGAGGGCATCTCAGCCCACCAGCTCTTCCCTGGCTGGAGCCTTCTGGGAGTTGAAGTCCAGACATTTTAAAGTTGCTAAGACCTCCTAGAATGATGCTCCTTGTAGAAGTGACACCAGGTGTAAAAGGGACGCATCTGGAGGGCAACAACTGGGTTTGCCTCCTGAGTTTTGCAAGATTTATCTTTATGTTTGCAACACTGTAAATAGTCCCCAACTTATAACCATTCCTTTAGTGGCCGTTTGAAGTTACAACTGCGCTGAAAAAAGTAACTCGTGACCAGTCCTTGCACTTACGACCACGGCAGTGTCCCCAAAGCTGCATGATCAAAATTCGGGCCCTTGGCATGGATATATGATGGTGGCAACACACAAGGGTCCTGCGATCAGCGTTCGAGACTTTCGCTGCCAGCTTCCCAAGGGGCGACTATGCGGTGGGAACCCAACCGTTGCTGTTGCCTCCAGTTAAACCAGCCCAAAGTAGCACGTTATGTGCCTGGCGCAAATGTGGCACTCACAACAAACCCCGGCTAAGAGGCAGCTTTGTGGGAGCAGAGCCAGCATGCATTAAACCATGGTCTAGACCCTCTTGCGCGTACACCTCTGCAACAAACCCTGGCTAAGAGGGGGTTTAATGGGAGCAGAGCCGCTTGGGCTTAGCCCCTCTCCTGTGCACGCAACAGGTGCAGCTCTGCAACAAACCCTGGCTTAGTGGGACCTCAGCCACCCCGCATCCGGCCCCCGAAGCAAGCCACGGCTTGGCCTGCGCGTGCAGCGGGCGCAGCTCTCCAGCGAAGGCGGCCAAGAGGCGGCTCGGCGGGAGCGCGGCCAGCCGGGGCTCCGCCGGCAGCAGATGCGGCGGGGCTGCCGGCGGGCGGGAGGCAGGGCTGCCGGCGGGCGGAGGGGCGGCCCGAGGGAGGCGGTTGGGCGAAGGCGCGCGGCGGCGAGGGCGATGGCGGGCCGGGCGGCGCCGGGNCTGGGCGGGCTGGTGGCGGCGGCCGAGGCTTCCTCGCCGGGCTCCCCGGCGGCGCAGGTGGAGGTGACGCTGCGCGGAGGGGCCGAGCCGGGCCGGGGCTGCACCCTGCAGGGCGCGCTGCTGGGCCGGGCCGGCTTGGAGCTCCAGCCGACGGCGGCGGCGGCGGTGCGGGGCAGCCTGGTGCTGGTGAGCCTGCGGGACTCTGCGCGGGGGTGGCTGGCTGGGTGGCTGGGGAGCGTGGCCCTCCCGGACACCCGTGGACCGCCCCACCCGTGGCCTCTCGGTGAAGCAGCCCCCAAGCAGCCCCCTCCCCAGGCAGTCCCCAGGCACCCCCAGTCCCCAGACAGCCCCCTTCCCCCCAAGCAGCCCCTTCCCCAGGCAGCCCCCGCCCCAGACAGCCCCCTCTCCCAAGTAGCCCCCTCCCCAGGCAGTCCCCTTCCCCCCAAGCAGCCCCCTCCCCAGGCAGCCCTTTTCCCAGGCAACTGCGTCCCCCCAAGCATCCCCCCCTCCCCAGGATTTCACCTGAGTGAATGGCGCTCACCTTGCCTTCCCTTCTTTCCCAGGTGAATGACACTGACCCCAGACTGGAGGATGAGGACACCTGGATTGGCGTGGTGCCCGTGGAGGGGGAACAAGCAGAGGTCCCAAAGCACCACAAAGAGGAGTCTTTTGCCAGAGCTGTGGTCAACAAGGTACCCCTTTCCCCTTGACCTGACTTCCGCCTGCTCGTTTCTCTCTTGATAGTCCCAAAGGCGCTTTTTTTCAAGAGGCAACTGGACTGTCTTGTTTTTCTTTGAAGACCTTTCGCTTCTCATCCCAGAAGCTGCTTCCGCTCTGACTGGAGGGTGGGGAAGGGAAGGATTTAGTAAGAGGTTCTGAAAAGGATTTAGTAAGAGGTTCCTTAATGCAGCTACTTGGGACAAATGGAGAAAATTGGAACCATATAATTGGGAAAGATGCCCATGTCTTCCCCATGCTGGCCTGGTTAATTCTGGGAGTTGAAGTCTGCAATTCTTAAAGTTGCCTGAATCTAGACCAGTATTTCTCAACCTTGGCAACTTGAAGATGGGTGGACCTCAGCTCAGCTCGCAAAGGATTGGGGACTTCTGGGAACTGAAGTCCAGACATCTGCTCTTAGAACCAAGGTCGCCGTCCTCTTCCTGCTTCTTAGTTTGGTGGTTTTTCTTCCTGCAGATGAAGCGGGCCCTTGTTTTGGGGGCTTCAGCCCTGCTCATCCTTGCCCTGAACCAGAACACAATCCGAGAGGTAGGTGTGGATGCTCTCGCAGGTGCTGGAGACATGATTGAGCCCCTGTGCCCACATCCCCACTGATGGGCTGTTCTTTGCCTTCTCCCTGCTGCAGCTGGATGTCGCCCAGGTCCTTTCAAAGCCCGTGGTGATTGTCCAGACGTCAGAAAACGTGACCAAACTCCTCGGGGCACTGCTGCGGTGAGCTGGCTGGGAACTGGGGAAAGGACTGGAGGCTGTGGGTGAACTCTTAGTTTTCTCTTAGGCTTCCGAAAGTCCGTTTGCGTTAAAAAAATAAATCACAGATCACGTTTCTTCAGAGCATCCCCAAACACCTGACTGTGTACAGCAGAGATCTCCAAATGGGGCCCCTTTGAGACTTGTGGACTTCAACTCCCAGGATTCCCCAGCCAGCATAGCTGACTGCGGAATTCTGGGAGTTGAAGTCCACAAGCCTTAAAAGTTTGGAATGCCTTGATATACAGCAGTGATGGCGAACCTTTTAGAGACCGAGTGCCCAAACTGCAACCCAAAACCCATTTATGCATCGTCAGGTGCCGGGTGGGTGTGGCCATTGGGTGGGTGTGGCCATTGGGTAGGTGTGACCATTGGGTGGGCGTGACTGAGGTGGTAACGGCAGACTGGGTGGGACTAAAACGTTCAATCAATCAATTCCAACTTTGCAAGATCTTTTTTTCCCGCAAGAAGTTGAAGTTGACTGATTGATTGAACCTTTTTTTTTTTTGCACATGGAGGCAGAGGCTTAAAGCGAAAAGGTTTTATAAAACCCAGCTGAAGGCCTAGGACTGGGGCGACAGCACGCGTGCCCACAGAGAGGACTCTGAGTGCCGCCTCTGGCACCCGTGCCATAGGTTCGCCACCACCTATCTTAAAAGTTGCCACGGCAGTGGAGCCAGGGATTCCCAGTGCAGCCTGTTCCCCACCTCACACCCACGGACTGCCCTTGTCTAACCCCATATTGGGAAAAGCCAACCTTATCCAGAAGGAAATCAACTGCATGGACGTGACCTCCTAATTCTTACCACGTCCTCTTTGATCCTTCGCGCTTACTCCATCAGAGGTGCCTGGATGGGGAGAGGGGTTGAATCTGGGAATTTTTTTAAGCTATTTCCCCAAGGACCACAAGGCAGAACAACAAACAATGGGTGGGAACTAACCAGGGAGAGAAGCAATCTGGAATTGAGAAACTTCCTAACAGTGAGAACAATTAACCAGTGGAACAGCTTGCCTCCAGAAGTTGTGGGTGCTTCATCACTGGAGTTTTGTTTTTTTAAAGAGACTGCACAGCCATTTGTCTGACATAGTATAGGGTCTCTTGCTTGAGCAGAATAAAAAGAACAAAAAAAAAAATTGATATTTTGGAAAAGTGCAGAGAAGAGCAATTAGGATGATTAAAGGCCTGGAAACTAAAACATATGAAGAAAGGTTGCAGGAACTGGGTATGTCTAGTCTTTTGAAAAGAAAGGGGTGACATGATAGCAGTCTTCCCGAATTTGAGGGGCTACCACAAAGAAGAGGGGGGTCAACCTATTTTCCAAAGCACCTGAAGGCAGGACAAGAAGCAACGGATGGAAACTAACCAAGGAGAGAAGCAACCTAGAACTAAGGAGAAATTTCCTGACAGTGAGGACAATGAACCAGTGGAATAAATTATCTTTAGAAGTAATGGGTGCTCCATCACTGGAGGCCTTTAAGAAGAGAGTGGACAGCCACTTGTCTGAAATGATATAGGCTCTCCTGCTTGAGCAGGGGGTTGGGCTAGACAACCTCAAAGGTTCCTCTCAACTCTGTTACTTATTCTTCTCTCTCCCTCTATTTTGCAGAGGTCTTCAGGCCACCGCAAAGATCACATACCAAGCAGGGCTGCTGGAGAACATGGTATGTGGCTGGCAAGGGAAGAGGGATGTGGTAACAATCCTGGGCAGGAAAGCTGGGCCATGTGATCCATTCATTGAAAACTGTTCTGTGGCAGTTTCATGACCACCCACCCTCCCATAGTTTACTGCGTCTCCTGCTTGAGCAGAGGGGGGTGGACTAGATGACCTACAAGGTCCCTTGCAGCGATGTGATTCTGTAAACCACTGCACTGGTTTCGTTGTCAATGTTGCCGGTTTTAGCCAGCTCTCCCTTTTCTCTTTCAAGGGGCTGACGCTGACCCTGTGGTCAACATGCGGCCTCTCGCGGGGTGGCGTGTACGCCGAGTGGCAGGGCGTTATCTGCACGGGAGAAAACAGCTCAAAGGTCCAGGTTGGTGAAGGAGCCAGATGTTCTGTTGAAATATATTGATTGGCAGGTCACTGCGGGTCATGAGAAGAAAGTTCTGAAGGCTACAGGTGATAATAGTAGAATACAGGCAAAACCTTGACTTAATGACCAGTTGGGACCCAGAATTCCCATTGCTAACTCAAGGCAGTTCTGTGAGTTGCGTCCAATTTTACAAATTTATTGCCACTGTTGCTAAGCAAAACAGCTGGCCGTTAAGCGAATCCAGCTGGCCTCGTTGACTTTGCTTGTTGGAAACCGGCTGGGAAAATCACAAATGACAATCACGTGATGTCGGGATGCTGCAACCATTGTAAATAACGTGTTTGTTGCGGCTGCTAGATTTTGACTAGACCCGGGTAAGTACGTTGTGTGAATGCAGTCCGGAGTGACGAGTGTTACTTTTGGGGTGGGGCTCTGTTTGCAGAAATACCTCCAGCAGCTGTGGAACGCCATCCTGCTCATCGCCTTGATCCTGTGCACAGGTGTGATTGTGCAGGCACAACGACACTCCCGGCACAGTCAGCTGGACCAGGAATCGGAGGTGGGCCCGCTCCCTTCCTCCGGCTGCTCTTGGCCCAGCCCTTGCAGAGTGCGGATCCGTATCGCTCGGCCTAATGCTCATCTTCGCTCTTGCAGCTGGATCTTAAGCAACACATTGCACAGAAGCTGCTGGCATTGAAAACCAGGCGTTACCACCCTGGCAGGTCACCCCACAGCTGGGCGCATGAGATTGACAGCTGCGCCATCTGCCTGGACCAGTTTCAGAAGAATCAGGTAAGAGTCAGGAAAAAAAAAACCAACACCTGTCTGCAGCCGGTTCCTCAAATACACATCCGCCTTTGCTTCTAAGGCAATCTTCCATAGCGATGCCTGTTGCTATGTGTGGTCGAGCTTATCGACAAAACGTGTTTTAGACCAGCCTTTCTCAACTTCAGCCAACTTTTAAGATGGGTAGACCTCAAATTCCCAGAATTCCCTGTGCTGGCTAGGGGATTCTGGGAGTTGAAGTCCACCCGTCTTAAAACTTGCAGAGGTTGGGAAATGCTGCTTGCTTTGACACAGGGCAGCTTTGATAATGTTGGAACGCATAACCAGGAGTTTGGCCAAATTGGATCTGTGGTGGTTGGTCCCTCCATCATAGACCCCCTGGTCTTTCCTCCTGGAGGTGCTGAGTTCGAGTTGGGATGTCTTAGCCAGAGTTCTCTGAACCAAGCAGGTGTTTTCCTGATCCTGTGAGCCAGGAGGAGCTAACAACTTTTCTCAAGAGTGGAGAAGTTAGGGGGACAGCTGGCTCCCTCCTGCAACCTCTGAGTAGGTGTTAACTTGCCCCACAGTGTCTCCGGGTGTTACCCTGCCTGCACGAATTCCACCAGGACTGCGTAGATCCTTGGCTTCTCCTGCAGCAGACCTGCCCGCTCTGTAAACACAACATTCTCGGTAAGAGCCTGGTGGGGGTAGACTCGGCTGCCCCCCCCCCCCCCCCCCGGCTTCCTGATCCTTGCTTTCAAACATTGCAGGGCCAGAGTAATCAATTAGTACATTTACTAGTAAGCGATAAAATAGGATGTGAGAAACGCTTGCTTGAGTGTTTTCTCAACCTGGCTTAACTTTTAAGAGGCGTGGACTTCAACTCCCAGAATCCCCCCCAGCCTGCAGGCCTCCCAGTTCCGGGAATTGGAGCCCAGAATTAATAACTGCCAGGAAAAGGTGGCAAAATCAGGTGGTGGTGACCAGCTTGACAGCCACTCTGACTTAACAACCGTCATAGGCAAGTTCTATTATGATCATAAGTTGAGAACTACTTGTATATTTATTTTTATATTTTTTAGTAGAAATCCCAATGCTTCCCAGGATAGGAGGTTATCCTGTGTTTTTAGAAGCAGATTGCTGTTTTTATTTTTATTTTTAAAGACAGCCAACATGCTTTCCGCTTAGGAAGAAAAGAATTCTGGGGTCCTTCTGGATGGATGTCCCCTTGACAGTGAACTCTGGAGGCTACTGGTTCATCACTTTGCTGGCTGCTGTCACTGGCTGCTGGCCCTGGGCTTTCTGCCTTTCTAACAAATTCTTCCTCTTTCTTTCTCCTCCTTCTTCTTTTTAGGGAACTGTTGCTGAGACAGGTAGCAAGACCTGTCCTTCCTGCACTCCGAGGGAAGAGGGCGCCTTTCCAAGAAGCCATGACTTACAGCAATGTCTCTCAAGATGTGTGGACTTCAACTCCCAGAATTCCCCAGCCACCTCTTCCTAGAATTCTGGGAGTTGAAGTCCACCCATCTTAAAGCTGCCAAGCTCGAGGAAAGCTGCCCTCCAGTTATGGACCGTCCCTGGGGTTGCTTTGGGCAGTGAAGCAGCTACATTGGGCCACACCAGGACAGGAACCACGGTAGTGATCGGTAAATAATGCGTTCCTCTCTCCTTCGGCCTGTTTGTGCATCCTCTCCGGCCGCCCCTGGACTGAAAGCCACGCCCTCTTTGGTGTGTGTGTGTTCTCCGAACATTTTGTGCAGCTTGGATCTGAGCTGGGATGAACCTGCCCTCCTGGGGAACTCACCTGAGGCCTTTGTCTTGTGAAGGAACGAAGACGAGCGCTGACAAGCGAGGCTTCCAACTAACCCCCTTTTTGGACAATTTGCAAGGGAAACACAAGATTCAGCTGGTGGGGTGAGATGGGAGGGAGGTTTGAAATGCTTCCTTATTTATACTAACTTATTTGAGCAAGGGCTGTTGGGAGGTCCTGGGATGATGTCTCAGAAAGAGCTGAGATGTTCCAGGCTTTATTGGGATGTATATAAGCCCCTTGTCCTAATTAAAATAATTCTAGCAAACTGAAAATGGGGGCCGCTAGTCCTTTCCTTGCCCTAGTCTTTCCTCATCCAGACATCCCCTCCTTTACAGAATTACAGAGTTGGGAGGGACCTTGGAGGTCTTCTAGTCCAACCCCCGGCTCAATACCATTTCAGACAAATGGTTGTCCAATCTCCTCTTGAAAACCTCCAGTGATGGAGCACCCACAGCTTCTGGAGACAAGCCGTTCCACTGGTTGATTGTTCTCAACTATCAGGAAATCCCTCCTTAGTTCCAGGTTGCTTCTCTCCTTGATGAGTTTCCATCCGTTGCTTCTTGTCCTGCCTTCTGGTGCTTTGGAAAATAGGTGGATCCCTTCTTTGTGGCAGCCCCTCAAATATTGGAACACTGCTACCATGTCACACACCCCCCCGAGTCCTTGGAGATTTATCTGTGTCCTTGGGGTCCCCTGAGTAGGGCAAATGGGTTTTCCTGCTGATCCTAATCTCAACCACAGATACAAAAGGTAAGCAGCCGTATTTTGATCAACCTGAAAGTTTGGAGCTGCACAGAAAGCCAGGGGAGGCTCGTGCTGGACTGCCAAGGCCCCGATCTGGACCCCCGCTGTCCCCGACATGCCCTACAATCTAGTAAAGAGCCAAGGCCAGCCAGAGAAGTTCCCATCATGAAGTTTATAACTATGTTAAGCCAAGGACCAGGAGGGCAGGAGGAGGTTTCTAAGGCCGCTTCTGCCCTGGGATCACCCAGCGTTGGCTTCCCCCCTCCTACACAGCCCCTTGCCCGGCACCTCCCGAGACCCCCAATGACGGTCCCGGAGTCCTTCTGAGCGCGCTTCTCTTTATTTCTGGTGGCTGCGGGTACAATAGCCTGGCGGGGGCGGACAACGGCCTCTCCCTTTGGCCTGGCCGTAAGGGCTGCTGACTGCCTCCTTGTAGAAAAGATTGAATGGAGCAGGGCCCAAGGGGGCCTTGGGCGGCTGGGGGCCGGAAGTCCATTGGGGGGCAGGAGCGTAGACGAGAGGATTGTTCGGAGGCCTGTTTCGCGAGGCGTTTCCCACGCTGCTGCTATTAGTCGGAGGCCTGGAGACCTGTCCCTGGAAGCCGGTCCCTGCGGGGTACCTGCAAAAGGAGCAATCAGAGAAGCCAGTGGAAGGGACCCCGTCCCCCGTTTCTAAACCAATCCCCCCCCCCCAAATGGATCCCTTTGGGCCAGCCCACTCACCCCACAGGAGGTGGCATCGCGCTGTCCTGAGGACCGGGTTTTTCGGCAGACCGAATCCACAGCTGGGTTGGAAGCACAAACTACGGGAGAGAGGAATTCCCTGTTAGGCGGTCAGTATCCTAAGAGAGGGAAGGAAGGCACGTCTGTTGACACTCTCCAAGGAGGGCAGACGGATCTTCCTGGGTCACGACAAGCGTTTGGGAAGGAGAGGCTCCACGCCAGCTCTAAAAAAGAGAGGATTTCTCCTAAGCGATCAACGTGAACTCTGCTACCCAAAAGCACGCAGGGAAGACATCCTCCTGAAGCCCTCCGTGGGGTTTTAATAGGAATGGGAGGCAGATTGCAGGAGAAATTGCCTAATGACAATTAACCAGTGGAACTCCTTGCCTCCAGAGGTTGTGGACGCTCCATCACCGGAGGCTTTTAAGAAGAGACTGGACAGCCACTTGTCTGAAGTGGTACAGAGTTGGGACCAATGGTGTTTTCTCACGGCTGCTGGCCAAGTGGCTGATAGTCTGGTGCCTTTTAATTGCCCCCCCTGCCCTGTCCCGTGTGCCCTGGGGACCCCCATCTACCTTCTGCATCTCCTGCTGGGCCGGCTCTTTCATTTTGCCTATCGCGTTTCGGAGGCGCGCGTTCTCTTCCTCCAGAATGCTGATGCGGATGTTGTTGGCCTGCAGCTGTTTCCCCATGTCTTCCATGATGTTCCCGGAGACTGCAAAGAAGCAAACCGGGCGTTTGGGGACTTGGCCTGGACTAGGATAGTCACCTTTTCCCCCCAGTTGAAACGAGGGTTAAATCTGTCTCTCGTTGCGATTAAAGAAGGCGCTTTGTTAACCCAAAATAGCCTCCGGTGGGGAGAACCTTGGATGGGGATCCAGATCGTGGGGCTTATACTGGCAAGTGGCTTCAGCTCCGGGCCTTACTTTCAAACTGGGTCTCGACGGGGAGGTGAAGGTCTGGGAAGAAGACCAAAAGTTTCTCCTTCTCCTTCATCTCGTGGATCAGCTCTCCCAGCTCAGAGATGGTCCTCTGCAGTTCGGAGGACGACTGCTCCAAGCTCTGCTTCTCCTGCTTCAGCTTCTCGGTAAGCTTCTGGGTGGAGAGAGCGGTGCAGGTGATCTTGCAAGCTTTCTGAATTCTACAGCAGAAGTCCTACGGGGAGAGGGAAACTAAGCCTAGCCTCGGAACTAGCGAGCAGTGGGGTTAAGGTGTAGCTATAGCACTTTGCGCTTACTTCTATGCGGCGCTTCCCAGCCCTCTCTAAGCAGTTTTACAGAGCCAGCCTCTTGCCCTCAACAATCTAGGTCCTCATTTTACCCATCTGGGAAGGATGGAAGGCTGAGTCAACCTTGAGCCGGTCAGGATCGAACCACTGGCAGTGGGCAGAACTAGCTGAATTAGAGCAAATATTTTATGCTCCTTGGCTGGCAGGCCAAGAACCGGGCAAATTATTTTCTGCGTGTTGGGTGTGATTTGGGGCCCTGTTGCTGGCTCTCTTTCATCCTGTGCTTTCTCCTTTGTTGGAAGGGCACAATCTAAGCTAGGCCAAGGGGCACCAGCTCTGCTCTGGCTGAAATTCCTACCCCACTGCCTTTCCCCAGACCTTCTGGGCCTCCAGCCGGCCTTGGATCTCCCACTTTTCCTCCTGGACCTCCTTCAGCCGCTCCCTCATCATCTGCCGGTCATCTTCCCCGTCAGCCATGCTGGTCTTCAGCTGCTCGCATTCTTGGTCCAGACTGTCCAGCTGCTGCATTAGAGTCTGTTGTTTGGCCTGGAGGGACTGCAGGGAGAGTTGGAAAGCTCATCATGGGGCTGAAATGCCAGGAAAAGTGGCCACCTTCACTTTGCCAGCTAAGGGCTCCTGGCTGACCGTGGGCTTCAAGAAAGCTTCAAGAGCTTTTCACCGGAGGTCAAGTCTCTCCCAGGTTGACCTCATGGGCACCTCACCTGCTTTTCTCGGCACGAAGACAGAAGGGGCTTCTCATTCCTCCTTCCACTTCCCAGTCTAACTTACAGTTTCCTGGGGGAAAGGAAGGGGAGGGACACACCTCCTCCTTGGTCAGCCTCCCCGCCCCACCGCTGCCCCCTCTCACCTCCTGGTGCTGGAGCATGCTATCCCCTCTGGCTCTCTCTTTATTGAGTTCCAGGGTGGTCCAGTTCAGCTGCTGCTCCACTCTCTCCAGCTGGCTGCCGAGGGCCTTCAGTTGCTCCTCCCGTTTGTCTACCTCATCCTTGTCCACCATCTTGGACTCCATCTCCTGCTGCAGACCCTTTCTGGCCTGTTCTGTGAAAGGCACGGCAGTTCAGGCGCCTGGGGTTTATTTTTAGATCCCTGGGTGACCCTTCCTGAGGCCTTTTCTCACATATGTTTTAGCCGTAGAATAACAGAATTGGAAGGGACTTTGGAGGTCATCTAGTCCAACCCCCTGCTCAAGCAGGAGACCTTAGACCTTTTCTGACAAGTGGCTGTCCAGACTCTTCTTGAAAGCCTCCAGTGATGGAGCACCCACCACTTCTGAAGGCAAACTGTTCCACTGGTTGATTGTTCTAACTCTCAGGAAATTTCTCCTTATTTTTCGGTTGAATCTCTCCTTGATCAGTTTCCATCCATTGTTCCTTGTCTGGCCTTCGGGTGCTTTGGAAAATAGGTTGCTCCCCTCCTCTCTGTGACAGCTCTTCAAATATTGAAAGACTGCTATCATGTCCCCCCCCCCCCAGTCCTTCTCTTCACTAGGTTAGCCATGCCCAGTTCTTGCAACCCCTCTTCATATGTTTTATATGTTTATCGGCAACCGTGATTGCAGATGGTGCCCGTTGGGTTAAACTCAATGTTTAAGTAAGGGTACTTTGGACTACAGCCTTAAGGATATGGCCCTATTTAGTGGCCGTTCAACATTATAACAGTGCTAAAAAAAAAAAAGGAACTTTTCAACTAGAAACACCGTCTAAATTCAGTGTGCAATGTGTTCTTACCCAGTTCCTGGATGGTGCTTTCCTGCGCCTGAAGCTTTTCTTTCAAGGTGGAGAGATTCATCTCCAAAGAAACAGCTCCTGAAAGAAGCCACATGGAAGACTCTTTAGGAGAGCACACTGACACCAACTAAGCGGAGAAGCTGTTTCGAAAAGAGAGGAACATTTCTGAATCGGGGCCTGAAGAATGGAGAAATGCTGTCCCTTTATTGAATGATTAAATCCATTAGGCCTCCCGCCTCACTCTGAAAGGTGATTTTTGGAGGCTCACAATTAAAGGAAGCCCTGCCGAGCATCATCAGCTGTTATTAGATGCTCCAACATCGCCTCGGTTTCTGGGAAATTTAAAACCAGATGTCGGGTGCTTGCAAACAAGCCCGGGTCTGGATCCTCCAATGGGCCCTGCTAAACGGCATTCCCAAGCGATTTCTCATCCCTCTCGAAGAAGGGACAGCTCATTCTGTGAGAACCAGAACTGAGGAACAGCTGACCTTCCACCCTACGTGCCTCCGCTGGCATCGGCAGCAAAAAGTGGGGCATAAATAAATAGACTAGAGAGATATTCACGGTTTCCAAGGTCCTCCTTCGCCTTCTGCAGCTTGACCATCAGCTGCTGGCTTTCCCTCTCCTTTTTTTGTAAAAGCTGCTCGGTCTCCACCCTCTGTTGCTTCTTGGCCTCTTTTTCCTTTTGCAGACAACCGTCCAGGTTCTCCAGCTGCTGCTTCAGCTCATTTTTCTGCTTCTCGAACTCTTCCAGTTCTCCCTTCAAAGGGTTGATGAGTCCCATCAGCATCTGGATATGCTTGCTGATCCGGGAAAGGTCCTTGCTCTGCTCGGTGGCCCAGTAGCTGACGTCCATGGCGGTGAGGAGCTTGCCCCCCAGTCTGTCCTCCACCATCTTGAGGAACTTGCCCAAGGAAGAGGAGATGTTCAGGGTGCTGCAGAGGTCGATAATGGCCTTTCCCACTTCCTGCAGGCTGACCTGGGTGCTTTCACAGGCATCGCAGGGCACCAGACAGCTCTCGATTGTCTGGGAGTGGACACTCCGGCCAGGCAGATTAACGGAAGGATCCGAGCGGGCACTGAGGGCATTGTCCAGCAGCCTGCTGCCAGCGGAAGAGGTTAAAAGGGAAGACTGAAAGCCGGGCAAAGTCACATCCGACTCAGGAGACCCGCTTTTCAAACGCTCGTTCTCAGCTTTCATGGCCCGGAAGGAACTTTTTAGATTAGAAGCATCTTTGGTATATTTTTTCTAGGCACAAAAGAAAAAATAAAAGGCAGTCATTGGCCTCTTAGTAGAAACTTTTATTTTGTGTGCGGTGCATTAACGGATATAAATAATAAATTCGTGACACCAGTGTTGACAATTCACCTTGCACAAAGTCACTCAGAGTGAAATCGAGGAGAGGGTAGTAGAGGAAAAGAACAAAGGAAAATAGTCTGGGAGCTGATCTCATGGATAAAACAACTTCAGAATATTTGATCAGATTATTAGGAAAAAAAAATCCTGCTGCTGTCAGCACTCAAAACTGACAAACGGCATGCAACAGCAATCGAACCTCACAACTAAATTTGCACGTAGTGCTTAACCCATCAGATGTTTTTTGGTTTTGGCTTAGGCTTTGCACAAACCCACTAATTGGCTTTTACCACAATAAACCAGGATTATATTATGGCTCAGCAAATGTGTGAACAGGTCACAGTGGTAGCAACGCTTGTAAGCAACCGCAGCAATGAGGATTGATGGATCATGTTTGTTTTTTTCCCCGGCTTCATCCCTGGGTGTGGCCTGTGGAAATTCAGAGGAGCAAGGCGGGGGGGGGGGGACGACACCACACCTCTGGCTAAACTGGAGCAGATGGACCTTTGCTTACCTCGGCCACCATCTGTTGATAAAGAGCACCCAGTTTCAGCATGCTGTTCCAGTACTTCCTTACAGTCAGCCCAATAGACATGGAGGGTCCTACCGCCCGGGGTGGGGGCACTGCTTCCTCGCTCATGAGGCTCTCGGTGTATCCCGTGAAGCTCTGGAGCAGCAACAGGAGCCTTTGGAGGACCAAAAGGAAATCTTCTTTTCATTTCATGGCAAATCCATGCCCCACTGCTCCTTCCTTAAGGAAGCCCAACTCATTGCAGGACAAACAATATTTTTTCAAAAACAATTTATGGAAAATTAAATGTAATCAGCATTGTAGGGGGAATAACAGCTCAATTAATCCCCCCTGTACTATTCTCCAAAAATTAGGAGCCATGGTATTGCAGGTTAATTCTGCTGACGGCTACTGTTGGCAGTTCAAGTCTCAGCAGCTCAAGGTTGACTCAGCCTTCCATCCTGAGGTCAGTAAAATGAGGACCCAGATTGTTGGGGGCAAGACGCTGACTCTGTAAACCTCTTAGAGAGGGCTGTAAAGCACTGTGAGGCGGTATGTAAGTCCAAGGGCTATTGCTATTGTTTATTTATTCAATTTTATATTGCCTGACTCCAGAAGCAAGTCTCCAGTGCGTTCACTGAGGCTTAGCCCCAAAGAAGAAAAAGCTAAAGTTGCATATAAACTTACCTGTCAATCACTAGTTCCAGAAGAACCACATGAGAATGCTGTGTAAATTCAGGGTCATCCTCGACAAAGTCATATTGTCCCATCAAAGCCACCAAGTCTAAGTCACAGGACACTTTATCTGGAAATTTCCAGGAAGGAAAGCGCACGGCTCCAGCGTGGGAAAATACGCTGATGACCGTCCCTTGGAGATCCGTGATGTCCTTCCGCAAGCTTTCCATGCAGTTTCTGTTAACCAACAAACTCACCATGTTGCCCCCCGCCCCGATGTCATTTGAACCATAAGAAAAGCGCTCGAGTCTTCTTCAGACAGATGTTCCTGGAGGGAAGCAATTCACGTAAGAAAACTGGCATGAAAATGGCTAACTAGAGCCCAGGAAAAGCAACTGAGGTGGGTGGGACTTGCAAAGCTCAGCTCCCAAGTCTTCAACTTTGGGTGCCATGGCCTCTCGTTTAGCAACATCCCCCTGCCCAAATTTCTCAGGTTGTCAGATGCATGCATGAAACACGCCTTTCGTGCATGCATTTGAAAATCTGACAAAAACACGCCATAGAAGCTTAAAGGGTAATATAGGAAGGGTGAGAAATGGGCATCTGATGCAATGAAGCCTGGTACCTCCTCCCAGCTTGGATCTCAACACCCATCATCCTCAACTAGCATGGGAGTTGCGATTCACTATGTTAGGAAAACACTGGGCTGGGCTGCTCTGGCTTCCTGCAATTAAGGAAATATATTGGAAAATGGGGATAGAGAGCCAAGCTCCCCGGTGCCCTCCTGGGTTTGAATTGCCAGTCAGCAATTAGCTCGTTCTAAATGTGATTTCTTAGATTTTTATCTATCTTTATAAGTAACCCAAGGTGGAGAGCAACAGATAGATAGATAGATAGAGAGAGAGAGAGAGAGAGAGCGAGAGAGAGAGAGCAAAAGGCACTCTGCCCATGCCCAGAGGCACTCTTCCCCAATGCTGCAGAACTACCCCCCGCCAGAGCAGCCGAGACTTATGGGCTCCATGCCTCCCAGAGGCTCCCCCCAACTAAAAACTGGGGAGGGGTCTACGAGGGCGGGGGGAAGACCCACCTGCCGAATAGCAGCCGCCGCCGGCTCTCGCCAGGCGTCGCGCAGGCCTCCGCTGCCATGGCAACTCCTGTAAGCCTCCCCGGCGCACGCGCGGCTCGAGGCCCCGCCCCTTTCGAATGCTGGCTAAGGTCTTCCTCACGCCGACCGCAAAAAAAAAAAGAAAAAGGGGCCGCTCTACCCACGTCCTCTATGGTGCTCGACGTGTCCAAAAGAGTGTGCGCAGGCACCGCCGCTTCTTCCTAGGCTCCACCTTCTTCCAGAGGCGGAGCGGGCTCCTTGTGTGCGCGCGCACTCTGGCTGAGGCCGCCATTTTATCCCCGAAGTTCGGTCCGTCTGTTTTCGCTCGGAGCCTCCTCGGTCCCGCCGCAGAAAAGCCTCGCCATGCCGGCCGGACCGGTGCAGGCCATGGCGCCCGCCCAGCCGGCCCCTCCGGAAGCCAAGCAGGTGATTTTGCAGCTTTCGCCTTCGTCGGGGATGAGGAGCCCCCCCCTTTCCCTCCTCCCTCCGCTTCTCGGCCTTCGCCCCTCAGAGGAGGGGGGCGCGCGAGGCTTTCTCCCAGAGTGCTTAGCGAGAGGAGCGGGGTATGCCGGGACTTGTAGTGGTGTTGCGAATCGCTTTTCCTGCAGCTCTGCCCTCCCCTAGGGCTGCAGATCCCATCGTCCCCAGCCAGCTTGGATAGGAAATTAAGGCAAGGGAAGAGGGCTGTAGGGGCGGAGAAACTGAAGAGTGCAGGGAGTCAGTGACACACAACCACAATTAAACCCAAATCCCTGTGGCTAAATAAGACAGTTGTTAAGTAAGCTTTGCCCCATTTTATGACTTTATTGCCACAGTTAAGCAAAAACGGGGTTGTTAAGTGAACCAGGCAGTTAAGTAAATCCGGCCTCCTCATGGATTGCTGATTGAAAGCTGGCTGGGAAGATTACAGATGGTGATCACATGACCCTGGGACAGTGCGGCTGTCATAAATACACGCCAGTTGCTGAATTTTGACCATGGGGATGCTGCAATGCTCATAAGTCACTTTTTTTCCATGCTGCTGTAACTTTGCTGACTAAACAAAAAGTTGTAAGTTGAGGACTAATTGTATTTTGCTTTTGACAGCCTAGGAATTTGATGACGGAAGGAAGGGCTTTTTAAATGGTTTGTTCTCCAAGTCGCTCTGTTATGCTACCTGTCCCACAACACCATTTCAGCTCTTGGAGACAGCCCCATTTGTTCCCCTGAGCTAATTCTGAAAGCCCTAATTATGTTTCCTCGTGTCTCCTTACAGCCGGAAGATGAACCAAAGGAAGAGACCACACCTGCCAAACCGATTGTGGGAATTATATATCCACCACCGGAGGTTAGAAATATTGTGGACAAGACAGCCAGTTTTGTGGCCAGGTGAGAAAGCCTAGATGAAACTCCTGAAATAAATAAATAAAATAAAGGGTCAGAATAGTTTGGTGATTTTTGTGCTTGAAATGTTTTGAGTTTGATATACTTCGAGATGATGGGATCTCCTGGCTTCAGTGGCTTCTGAGCAACAGTTTGGTTTGGTTTTGACTTTTCCAGAAACGGCCCTGAATTTGAAGCTCGGATCCGCCAGAATGAAATCAACAACCCCAAGTTTAATTTCCTGAACCCCAATGATCCTTATCATGCCTACTACCGCCACAAGGTCAATGAGTTCAAGGAAGGAAAGGCGCAGGAACCCTCGGCAGCCATTCCGAAGGTTATGCAGGCCCAGCAGACTGCCCAGCAGCAACTTCCCCAAAAGGTAAAATGGGCTTCATCTCCTGGTGCAGCTTCTTCCTTTCCTTTGTGGTTCGACACCTAGCAAAGATAAGAGCTTATAGCTTCTCTTGACTTTTCTCATCTCCTGGAAAGATACTGCCAAAAATAAGGGTTTCTTAAGAAATTCCAACTGGTGGGGTCTTTGCTGTTGCATCCACCCTTTAGAACATGTTATTCTCCAGCGGTGTGTAAAAAGCCTGGTTCTGCCCATTAGCATGGGGGCCTAAGAATGGGATGCAACTTTAGGGATGGCTGATGGCTTGAAGGGGTTTCTGCCTTGTTGACTTTTTTAGCCTTTTGAATTTTTAACTTCGAATTCCACTTTTGCTTTGCAAGTTTTAACCTGATTGCTAACCCCATTATAATCTGTTTTGAGTGTTTTATTACGTGGTTGAAAACCACCCCATCACTTTGGTTGAGACGGACTGTGTAGAAATGCAATCAGTAATTAAATAAAATTTGTGGAGCGAAGAGAGAACCGGAGTTCTGTGTCTCTGTCTTCTACAGGTCCAGGCCCAGGTGATTCAGGAAACCGTGGTTCCAAAGGAGCCCCCGCCAGAATTTGAGTTCATTGCAGATCCTCCCTCGATCTCGGCTTTCGACCTGGATGTGGTGAAACTGACTGCCCAGTTTGTGGCCCGCAACGGCAGGCAGTTCCTGACCCAGCTGATGCAGAAGGAACAGAGGAACTATCAGTTCGACTTCCTGCGTCCCCAGCACAGCCTCTTCAATTACTTCACCAAACTGGTCGAGCAGTACACCAAGGTGATGCTCTTTGGATGCAAGGGGGCGTTCGCTTTAGCAAACTGGGGAAGGGGGGGTGTCTTGATTGTCTGGGGGGGAACAGAGTGAACTCAATTTGATGAATATTAAATATTAAATGAATCTGTTTTTACAGATCTTGATCCCACCAAAGGGCCTCATTATAAAATTGAAGAAGGAAGCCGAAAATCCAAAAGAAGTCTTAGATCAGGTAACTAAAGATTATTATTACTATTATTATTACTATTATTATTATTACTACTACTACTATTATTATTATTATTATTATTTGTATAATTTGATTCTAACATTCAGGTCCTTAAAAATGGTAGGGTCAAGATTTTGTTTCATTTTCTGATATTTTTGGGGGAACAGGAGAAGCCTGGAGTTTCTTTTCACCAAAGGCTTATGCCTATTTAAAATCTACCCTGCTGTTTCCATTATTTCTTGCCTCAATATATCAGCCAATTGAAATACTCTTTTTATTTTTGTTGTTTGGATCCAGAGAGGCTTTGGGGTGGCAAAAACACTCAGGCTGCCTAATGCTGACTTAGAAATATAATTTGATCTCTTCCAAAGGCTTCCTGAATTTTAACAAAAAAAGGGGAACTTTCCCAAAACCTGTAAAAGGAAGGTAGTTTTTTTGCTGTGGCCTCCCCTCACAAGCACTCCCTTTTCCTTGGCTGGTGTCCCCTGCAGGCGTGCTACCGAGTGGAGTGGGCCAAGTTTCAGGAGCGTGAGCGGAAGAAGGAAGAGGAGGAGAAAGAGCGCGAGCGTGTAGCTTACGCCCAGATCGACTGGCACGACTTCGTGGTGGTGGAAACGGTGGATTTCCAGCCCTCGGAGCAAGGTTCGTTCCCCCCCACTCATTTCAAAAGCATTGTTTTTTTCAGAGGCTCCCTGCATGCAGAGGCAGCCAGGAACCCCTGCTGATAACCAGGAAGGAGAAAACACGCATTAGACCAGCATGCTTTCTGCCTTCGGTCCCCGCCGGCTTTTGAACGGGGAGGGACGTTGCGGAATAAATTGAGTTACCAAAATCAGAGTTGACTCACAACAGTCAGCCCCTCCAAACTGGAGTTAATTAGCTTGCAAAGAAGATTTGCTTTTAAATCTTGATTTAAATTATGATTCAAAGATAGGCTGGACATCTTCCTGTGATCGTCTTCACCTTCGGCCAATCCTATACGGCATATATAGTTAAAGGATTTATTTGCTCGATTTATATAGCCACCAACCTTGCTTTTACACCAATCTTGATGGCTTAACAATAGAACAAAAACAGAGAATACGTAATAGAAAACTGAAATAAAATAACCAAGGCAGCCAGGCATGATCTCACCCAGTGCTTTCTTACTCAAAACCACTTAGAAAGTCCTTTTTTGACTGATGTTTTTTGAGGATTTGATTTGATGTTTGGCTAGAGACATTACAATTAACAAGAATTCGTCCCACCCCCCTCGTCTTCTTTCCATTGAAGGAAATTTTCCTCCTCCCACCACTCCCGAGGAACTAGGCGCTCGGATCCTGATCCAGGAGCGCTACGAGAAGTTCGGGGAGAGTGAAGAAGTGGAGATGGAGGTGGAATCGGACGACGAAGATGACAAGCAACAGAAGGCGGAAGAGACTCCCTCCCAGCTGGACCAGGACACCCAAGTCCAGGATATGGACGAAGTGAGTGAGGAAAACAGACCCCCCCCCCAAATTGGGGGTGCAGTTTGAGGGGTTCCTCCAGATCTCTCTCTCTGAAGATCAGATGGAGTGACCTTTAGGGCTTGGAAGTGGACCTGGGTAATTGGAGATTTATTACTGCTGTTTCACCCTCCTCTTTTTTTTCTTTTTCTTTTCTTTTTTACACTTGAAGGGTTCTGATGAAGAAGATGACAGCCAGAAGGTGCCGCCACCCCCAGAAACCCCAATGCCCCCACCGCTGCCCCCGACTCCAGATCAAGTCATTGTCAGAAAAGATTACGATCCAAAAGGTAAAATTAAAGTCCAGAGCCTATGTCAGTGTTTCTTAACCTTGGCCACTGTAAGATAACAGAATAACAAAGTTGGAAGGGACCTTGGAGGTCTTCTAGTCCAACCCCCTGCTCAAGCAGGAGACCTTATACTATTTCAGATAAACATCCAATCTCTTCTTAAAAACCTCCAGTGTTGGAGGATTCACAACTTCTGAAGGCAAGCCATTCCACTGATTAAATGTTCTCACTGTCAGGAAATTCCTCCTTCTCTCCTTGATTAGTTTCCATCTGTTGCTTCTTGCCCTGCCTTCAGGTGAGTGGACTTCAACTCCCAGAATTCCCCAGTCAACACTCACCTACCTGGAGGTTTATTTTGCACACTCTGATCTCCATAGCCGGAGAAAACATTCTTAACCTATGTCTTTTCTCCTCCCTTCAGCTTCCAAGCCTCTTCCTCCAACCCCAGCTCCAGATGAGTATCTTGTCTCCCCCATTACTGGGGAGAAAATTCCTGCCAGCAAAATGCAGGAACATATGCGTATCGGCCTTCTGGATCCCCGCTGGTTAGAACAAAGAGATCGTTCTCTCCGGGAGAAGCAGACGGATGACGAAGTGTACGCCCCAGGTGAGTCCAGCCAGCATCTCCTTGCTATCTGTCACTGTGCTTATTTAAATAGTCTGCATTTGATTAATCTGGAATATTGATCTTGTAAAGGACTCCTTAAAAGTTCGGAGAATTTGTAAATTTATTTCTAGCAAACTTAGTACCTGGGATACTTTGAACTTTAAAAATGAGGAACCTTCTACAGGTAGTCTTCTACTTAACGACCGTTTGTTTAGCAGCCGTTCAGTTACGACGATGCTGGGGGGAAAAGGAGTGGTGGTGGGCAGAGTTTGCCTGCAATTCTGCATTCACTGAAACTGTTTTTCTTCTTTGCGTCCATTTAGGCCTGGATATTGAAAGCAGCTTGAAGCAGCTGGCTGAGCGCCGTACCGATATTTTTGGGGTGGAAGAAACGGCTATCGGCAAGAAAATTGGCGAAGAGGAGATCCAGAAGCCTGAAGAAAAGGTCTGCTCCTGGCAGGGCAGCCAAGAGGAGAGGGTCTTCCCTTCCCCACGTGGCCTGCCTTTGGCTTGAAATCAGAGGGGCCGTGCTTGACCCCTGACCCACGGTGTCTTTCAGGTGACTTGGGACGGCCACTCGGGAAGCATGGCCCGGACGCAACAAGCAGCCCAGGCCAACATCACCCTCCAGGAGCAGATTGAGGCGATCCACAAGGCCAAGGGGCTGGTGCCAGAAGACGACACAAAGGAGAAAATTGGTCCAAGCAAACCCAACGAGATGCCCATGCCTCCCCCTATGTCGTCGGCCCCCAACCTCCCCTCCAGCGCTCCGTCCATTGCCTCCATGCCCCGCCCTCCTGCGGTAAGCTCTCCGTTTGCGCGGTTAGGTTTATATTCTGCCCTCATTGTGTACAACTCAAGGCAGGGTCCCAAGTGTTCCCTCTTCCTATTTTCCCCACAACCCCTCGGGCTTGCCCAAGGCGACCCAACCTCTGTTCCAAAGTGAAATCAGGAACGTCCTGGTTTCTCGTCCCTTTCCAACTGCTCCTCCACCTTGACTCTGGTTTGCCTTCAAAGAGCTCGGAGCCTTGTTAGAAACCTCGCACACCCACTTCGCGGTCTGAAGTTTCTGTTGCTCCCCTCTGGGAGGAGGTTTCGAAGTATTTACAGCAGAACGACTCAATTCTGCAACAGCTTTGTTCCTTACACTATCTGTCTCGTAAATTCGCAGGATTATTTTCCCCCCGCCATGTATATACGTATACATTTGAACTATACTGTGATGTTTCTATGTGGGTATGTGCATAAGGGTTACCTTCTGAGAGCTAAATGCAACGCAGTTGCATTTTAATGTATGCTGATCAGTGTACATTTAAACTGACAATAAAGTTTTCATTCTATTCTACTGTAGATGCCCCCTCCAATTCGCACCACCGTCGTAAGTGCAGTTCCAGTCATGCCTCGTCCCCCGATGACTTCAGTGGTCCGTTTACCACCAGGATCCGTCATCGCAGCGCCAATGCCCCCCATCATCCATGCCCCCCGGATTAATGTTGTCCAGATGCCGCCTTCAGGTCCACCTATTATGGCCCCACGGCCTCCTCCCATGATTGTGCCAACAGGTCAGTGCTGAGTGGATTCCTCTTCGTAGCCATAATTGTAGGAAACTGAAAGTCCTTCAAATCCGAGGTCTCTTGAGACATCCTGGAGGTAACATCCTTCCCAACGTTCAGAGCTCCTGCAGTGCCCTCAACAACAGCATTGAACATCACAAGGTGTCTTTTTTTTTTAAAGCATGCTTGCATTCCCAAAAGGCTCCACAGTTTTGTTAGAAAATTCCATGTAAGATTTTTTTTACCGCTGCAAAAAATGTTACGAGCTGAAAGGAAATGTTTTTAATGGTGAGGGGGGCCGACATTGGCCTACTGGCTACTTTTGTGCAAAATATTAAGCTTAAGCCAGACTCGATCCACATTCTGACTTGATAAGGGTACATATAGAGCATTGTGGTTTTAAATTGTACAGATTTACACGAACCACGCCAGTTGTGACCTAGTTGGCAAACAGTAATTAAAAAGCGAGTGACTTTAGTATTTATATTTAGATATTGTTTGGTCCCCCTCTGTTCCTTTAGATGTGATGCTTTAGTGGATGTTTTCTCCTTAAATTGCTTTCAGGGCAGCTTCTGTTTTGGGTTGTTTTTAAAGAACTGATCAGGCTTCGGGCAACAGTAATTTTACACGTTCTTTTATCCAAAGAACTCTAAAAAGTAGAGATTATTCACAAAGGTAGCATTTACCAACCTTGGTCTCAACGGACCTTGTTTTGCAAAAATTAGCACACCTTGTTATTCTCATCCAGTCTATCATTCTATTTTTGTTTCTTATTCCATTTTGGGGGTGGGGGGGCACTGGGAGTTTTCCACTGGTATGGAAGAAAGCACATTACCCATCTTAAATCATTAGAATTCGGTACATACATGCTTATAAGACAGTATATAAATGTTTATAATCAGTATATAAATGCTTATATGGAGTTTGGCAGCATCCTTGTGCAGGGTAAATGAATGGAAGTGGGATTTGCATTTCAGGTTGAAACATGAAAAACTAAACTAGCTCTCTCTGATGATCATAGAGTTGCAGTTGAGCTAAGCCGTTGACTAATGATATTTAATTGTTACAATATAGGCTACAGACAGGGACCAGTCAGCAGTCAAGGTAAACTTCTTAAGTGTCACTGTGATCTCAGCTAATCGCTAACCTTCAAGTTCAGCTCTGATCTGCATGCCTTCACTTCTTCTGTCTGTCCAGGGTGGGACCCTGGCAAGTCCTCACTGTGATGTCTGTCTGTCTGTCAGTACTTCTGATCCTGTAGAGTTCTTGGCCTGATTTGTTGCTGCTCTTTTGAGGTGTCATGGTTTGCATGCTAACTTAGATGTCGGAGCTCCACCTTTGGGAGGGAGCCCGAGGCCGGAGCACAGAGGGATCCATCCTAGGGGCCTTGCAAAAAGACCTGCTTTGAGCTGCATTGCATTGCTATAATCGTTGTGCAGCTGTTACGATTGGCTTACTAAGGTAACAAGCAGGAGTGTCTGCGGTTTGGTTTGGTTAAAAAGAAAAAAGTGGAGATTGCAGCCGCAGTGATGTGTCCAAAACCCACCTGAGACGTATCTGCAAGGAAGACAAAATGGAGGCGCACATAAAAGCAGACGGATCTTTGATCACACCATTGGGGGTTGCTGCCTAGACCCCTACAGATGTTTGTGCCAGCCAGTTAGGATTTTTTCCCCCACTTGGGTGGTACCAAGAGTCAGTCAAGATGTCCGACCCTCGATTGTCGCATGGATGACATTTGTTGAACGTTTTTAAAATCCTTCCTCTTTAAATAGGAAAAAAAAACCCCAGTTATTCCAGGCCAATCAACTGATTGAGCATTTGCCAAGCATAAAGGTTGGGGGTGGGGTGGCGAAAGAGTATACATGCTTTATTGAAACCACAGAACAGATCTTGCGTGCATTGCCTTACCCCAATTGACGTAACATAAAGCAAGTAGAAGTATACTAAAGGTACATGCAACAGTGATTGAAAGGGCCAGAGGACAAGCTTGCTGCCGTGAAATGGCCTTTAATATGAATCTTAAAGAAAAAAAGGGCTCCATTTCGCTAAACATTAATAACGATGCTTAGAGGCATTCACTCTTATTGAACCGTCATGTTTCTCCTGTGAAACCCAAGTTTTTAGAGGGACTGAAGTTTAGGCTCTTGGTCGATGGGGTATCTGGATTGTGTGGTGTTTGGGTAAGAGAGGGGTGCCAGCCCCCCTCCCCTAGGGCTTCAGCTCAACTGACCTGCTTTTTAACAACAGCTTCTTTGCTTTGGAGTTACAACTGGTTACTTTCCTTTTCTCCTTTTCTTGCATCTTCTCCTCCTCAAAAGCAAGGGGCGTCAAATGGGTCTCGTATTTGAAGAGCCGTAGTCCTTCCTGCAGACGCAGGGTGTGCCTTTGGGCCCCTGCATTGTTGCCTGCGGGAGCAGCAGCAGCAGCAGCTGACATTTACAAAACTCAGTAGCCTCTCCGAAGGAAAGGGCCGCTTAACATGGCCTCTTGTGACTGCTTCTTGCAAGAGGCCATTTACGCAGGCCAAGGAAGAGCCCGTCTGTTAATTCCGAAGCGGACGTGGAAATAACCTTTTTAAGACCCTATTTGCCCCCCCCCCTCTGCTTCAGGACGTTGTGCAGCCCTGTTCCTCCCTCCCTCCCCCGCCGCCCCTCCCTCCCTCCCCGCTGCCTTCCAAATATTGCTTGCAGTTCTCTTTATCGAGCAAGTGTTTCCGTTGCTACAGCCTTTGTTCCAGCTCCACCAGTCGCTCCTGTCTCTGGTCCGTCCTCCGTGCCTCAAGTTCACCCCCCACCTCCCATGGACGATGAGCCGGCCTCTAAGAAACTGAAGTCCGAAGAAAATCTGATGCCGGAGGAAGAGTTTCTACGCAGACACAAGGTGCAGAGTTGGGCCCTTAACGCAGGGCAGGCAGTCCTCGGCTTACGACCGAAAACGACCTCCATGTGTCCATTGCTAAGCAAGGCAGTGAAGGGAGCTTTGCCCCCACGTTACAACCTTGCTTGCCCCAGCTGTTAAGCGAGGAACACGGTGGCTGAGCAAATCGGGTTTCCCCATCGACCTTAAGTCGCAAAAGGGGATCACAGGACCCCAGGACACGGCAACCGTCACAAGTAGGAGTCGGTTGCCAAGTATCTGAATTTTGATCGCGCGACCCCGGGGATGCTGTAGCAGTCCCAAGTATGAGAAATGTCATTTTTTCCAGTGGCGTCTTTGAATGGTCACTAAATGGAACGGTTGTAAGTCAAGGGTCACCTGTAACACGTTTTGTGGTAAATCTGTCATTTTCCCGGGGCCAAGTTTCGCACCCTTTAGGACAGGGTTTCTGAAAAGCTCGGCCCGTTGAAGAAGTCTGGACTTCAACTCCCGGAATTCCCCAGCCGAGCTTTTCAGAAACACTGCTTTAGAAGTTCCGTTCGGATAGTCCTCGGCTTATGACTGTAACCGAGCCTACAGTTTTAGTCATAAGTTGTGTGAAATGCTTCCATAGGGAGGCAGTTGGAACCAGCCCTTTCTAAAACAGCCCAGAAAATGGCTCTCTTTCCATTTCAACTCATGTTTAGTGATTGTTCTTGGGCCTTGTGCTCTCGTCTCTGTTCCCCCAGGGTCCGGTCACTGTCAAAGTCCAAGTCCCCAACATGCAGGACAAAACGGAATGGAAGCTGAATGGCCAAGTGCTGGTCTTCACCCTCCCCCTCTCCGACCAGGTATGTATATTGGCCAACGTTGTGATTGAGGGATTCTGGGAGTTGTAGTCCGTACACTAGCAAATAGCTTTAGAAAACCACTATGACCTAGAGACAGCGATGGGTTTCTTAATAAACCCAACTATTTGTGGCCCCAGCTAGCTGGCTTGATCTGAGTCCTGGAGAAAACCCAAAGCGTCGCAACTTCAGATCGTCGCTAAATGAACGATTGCAAGTCAAGGAGTTCCTGTCTCTAAAATGCAGTCTAGTCTGTGTGTGTGTGAACTGCCCATTATGGCAAAATACCGGGGACCTTTGTGCCTCTCAACCAATCAGTCAGAATAGAGCTGGAAGGGATCTTAGAGGTCTTCTAGTCCAACCCCCTGCTCAAGCAGGAGACCCTATACCATTTCAGAGAAGTGGCTGTCCAGTCTCCTCTTTAAAAACTCCAGTGATGGAGCAGCCACAGCTTCTGGTGGCAAGCCGTTCCCCTGGTTGATTGTCCTCACTGTTAGAAAACCTCTCTCTGATGTTGTACCATGTTCTGCTAAAGGGGTCCCATTTTCTTCGGCCTGCAGGTTTCCGTTATCAAGGTGAAGATTCACGAGGCCACCGGCATGCCTGCCGGGAAACAGAAGCTCCAGTATGAGGTGAGTCAACAGGCCTTGGAAATGGACCCCTTCCACTTCCTCAGAGGCTGCAGTTCACAAAGTGGATCCTGCTTTCCTTCTTTAATCCAGCCCTGCACGTTGTCGGAGTCTCCTTGACACAGAATCACCGGCTTAAATTAACGTGTCCTCTCACTTCTCAGCTTGAACTCCTTTCCACTGCTGGACCAGATTTTCTTATTGGAGCAGAGCAAGTCTGCGTGTGTTAAATGTGTGGGTGCATGGATCTACACACATCCAAGAAAAATAAGGCTTGTTTGATATTGACCGAAAGCCAAAATGGAATTTTTTTTCTCCCCCAGTATATTTCTCAGAGTCCCTTTAGCTAGATTTATTGAGGAGAGAGAGATGGGGCTGCAGGAACTCTCAGCTCCAAATCTACTTGGGGGGGGGGCTTCTGCAGCCCTTCTTGACTGCCTTATTGTGAACTAGAGAAATGACTTGTCTTTTTCCCCCCGGATTCTTGCAATTGTTTATGTAACCCGTTTCATTCCTCAGTCGGAGGATTTTACCAATAGTTCTGCTTTTTATTTTGTGACTCTGGGTTTTGGTACCATTTTAATCAGGATCTTAATCAGAATACAGCTGGAAGGGATGCTGGAGGTCTTCTAATCCAAGCAAGAGACCCTGTACCATTACGGACAGGTGGCTATCCAGTCTCTTTTTTTAAAAACCGTCAGTGATGAAGCACCCACAGCTTCTGGTGGCAAGCTGTTCCATGGATTAATTGTTCTCCCTGTTAGGAAGTTTCTCCTTGCTTCTTAATTCCTTGCTTCTCTCCTTGATCAGTTTCCATCCATTGTTTCTTGTCCTGCCTTCAGGTGCTTCGGAAAATATTTTGACCCCCTCTTCTTTGTAGCAACCTGTCAAATCCTGGAATACTGCTATCATGTCACTCCTAATCCTTGGTCTTGAAACCGGTCTTGTGTCTTTCAGGGCATCTTCATCAAAGATTCCAACTCCTTGGCTTACTACAACATGACCAGCGGGTCAGTGATTCACTTGGCCCTGAAAGAGAGAGGAGGCAGGAAGAAGTGAGCGTCCACCTCCGGCGTGATGGGACAGCCCGCTGTTTGACTTCCTCACCTGAGTAGCAGCCAGGCTGTTATGTCTTTCCTGGGCTGTTTTCTTGGCCCTGTGCATCTGTTTAGTACCCCAGAGGCTAGAGGAAATTGATCTTACCCATACTGTCATTGTGAACGTTTGTGCTAATTCTGTGCTGTTTTTAGCAGCTTGCGATGTATTTGTAACGCGTTTGTGTTCCACTAGCGCTTGGTTTAATTTCTCATAGCAATCTTTTCCCCTAGTAGTGGCTAAAACTCTCGCAGTTTAACCTCGTGTCTAAGGAGTTGGATGGATCTGCTTTGGTTCAGAGTCTTTGACCTGTTGTATGGAGCAATCGGTTTAATTGTCTAGTGACGAGCAGGTTTTGCTGGGCTCATTAAAAACCTCTTTGATTCCCCACCTGAACTTTGTGCGATCTCCTCGACTGACAGTACACGGCGGTTCTTTGTCTCCCTGAGTGTTTGAGAGAAAGCACAGTGTGCAAATGCACCAACGCTTATTTGTGCTTCCCTGTGCTCAGAATATTTCCCAGAAGAAAAGTGTCAGGCCTGCCCCAGGTCGGGCCCTGGGAAAGAAAAACTCTCGACTCCATTTGGTGGAAGGGATAGGCTCTTTTACTAAGGAATAGTGGTTGCAGCAAAAGCAAGGCTAGATCTAAAGTTCCCACGCAAAATTACAAGATTTTCCCCTGTTGTGGTTCTCACCCCTGACTGGATTATCGGTGTCCAATAGCATCCCGGTTTGATGTTGAATCCAGAGACCCCCTTCTAAATTAGTTCCTAGTACTGTTCCTTACCTTCAGCTCTGCAAAAGCCTTCGGTATCCTTATATCCTTCACGATCTCCCCCCCTTTTAAAAAAAAAAGCTCTTCCCTCCCTCCACCATAATTAGGGGACCTGCTTACTGGATCGTAATTCAGAAGAACCACCGATAACCTCCCGAGACCACAACTTGCTTCTTTACATTGTAGAACATAAACTTGGTTACACTACATGAAACCAACTCTTCAGCAACATATAAGACATACACTGTCGTGTTCAATATATTAACATGTAGGAAAGACCACATATACCCCTCAAGCAAGAAGGGGCTGTTCTGAGCCCTGGCTGACTCCGCAGGGTTGTCCTGGAGGGCTGGTGCTGTCCCACACACTGGGCCAGTTCTGAGCTACCAGACGGGGGAGCAGGCTGGCCGGGTGGCCGCTTGGACAATCTAAGGCTTTGGACTCGGGACTGATACAGAAAGCTGGAAGGGGGTCCAGGGGTGAGAGGCTTCTGGGCAAGGGCTTGCCGGAGTGGGCTGCAGAGGCAGCGACTGGCAGGATGGGCAGGGGCTGGGGGGGGGGCTTCTGGGCAGGGGCTCGCTGGACTGGAAGACGGCTTGCAGATCAGGTGGGCTGCAGAGCAATNTCCTCCTCCTCCTCCTCCTTCCTCCTCCTCCCCCCCCAGGGGGCGCCTCTGCCCCTCGTCCCGGCGGCCGCGTTCCTGGACCAGCCGCGGGGGGATCGCGCGAAGCCCGCGGGCGGCAGCGGCGACGGGCAGGCATGGAGGCGGCCGGCCGAGGCTCCCCCTGCCCGGCTCTGCGCGCCCCTCTTTGGCCGCGGCTCTGCTGCCTCCTGCTCCTGCTCCCGCGGCCGGGCAGCGGCACCTGGAGCCGCGCGGGGCTGCAATTCGCCTCCCGCAGGTAAGAGACCAGCCTTTGTCCCCCCCCCCCGACCTGGCGGGGCACCCCGCATTCAAGGCCGGCCCTGGAAGCGAGGAAGCCCTCCTGGCGGTGCAGGAGCCTGAAGGGGGAGCACCGTACCTGTTTTGGGGGACGGCCAGGGCCGCTGCCCTGATTTCTTGGCCGCTGGCTTCCTGGCGGAACTCGGGGAGCCAGGCTGCCTTTCCAGAGCCCGTTCGCACGACCCGTTGGACTCCAAGCGAGCCGACTGCGTGCCGGGACAGCGTGTTGCGGGAATGCAGCCTGAGGAGGGGAGGGGGACCTGCAGGGGCGCAAAAAAGAAACGGGCGTTATAGATCGGGATTCAGTTAACCCTGGATGAGTGTTGTGTGTGTGTGTGTGTGTGTTTGAATGCAGCGCTGTTTAAGGGGAATCGGAGCTCAGATTGCCCGGGATCTTGCATCTCAGTTTATGGAAGAAGCCACCAGCCTTTTGTGGGCTGGAGAGTCTGCATTGCAACCAAAACAGGTCAAGAAACTGTCATTATGGCATGCCAGGCTGCCTGAATCCGGTTGTGGAACTCAAAGAATCTGCAGCCCTATTTTTAAAGCGAGATCTAGTGGCAGTGAGTTCCATGGGCTCAGGATGCTTTGTATGGCCTGGGTGTTTGCTAGTTCTGACTTTGGGTGGGGGTCAGAAGCCTGGCTCCACGCTAGCCACCTTGACTTTCCCAAGCCAGCCAGCCAGCCACCGCCTTCTGCTCCATCAAGAAGCTGCTTGGCTGTTGGAATTCTGCATATTTTTCTTTATTGCTCCATCAGAGTAAAGCTGGCTCCGTCCAAGGGCACTGCTGACAACATGAGTTGCGACAGCAGGCCAGGCACGGGATCCGGGCACAGGATCCTTCCCTCTCAAGGTTCCCTTGAAAATGGAGAAAGAATCAGAATCTGGATAATGACAGGGAGAGAAGGGAAGTTGCCGCACTTCCTCCGAAGGAAGGAAGGAAGGAGGGTGCGTTTAATTATAGACCCAAGGCTGGGGAGTCATGGAGACGCCAGGCTGGACCTCCAGGCTCCCTCTGGACTATCAGCAGCCTTGACCACAGGGGCGAGGCAGAAACCAGATGCCCCCAACTTCTGTGGGCAATCTTGGGTCATCGGCTCCAAGTGTGGCACCCAAATTGCCTGTTGAGTGGGTGGGTGGGTTCCTGGTGCCTCCCACCCTCACGGTGGTCTTGCAGCCGGGGAGGGGGGCAGATGAGGGAGCAGGGAATTCTGCTTTGCACTTCTCCCAGCTGCTGGCACTGGTCCATCCAGCTGTGGGCAGGCCTCCCTCTTCCCAGATGCTGAGCCCAGCATCCCAGCAGCAATTGTGGCTACTTCCACAGCAGAGACCTTTTAACCTCCTGTTCCCAGCCAGGTCCTCTGGCCAGGGGATCGGCCAGCCGGCCGGCCACCCACACACAACAAGCCTTCAGAAGAGACGGGAATTACAGGGAAAGGCGACACATAAAGAGCCTTTTGTGATATGTGGGGCCTAGCAAGGAGTGCCAGGCGATCTGTTCCTCCAGGACTGGCAGAGGGGGCTGCAGGCTGGCAGGACGCTGCAAGCCACAATGGGGAGATTCCCAACAGCTTGGGAAGGGTAGAGCCTTCCCAGGTGAAGTTAAACTATTACAGTACACGGTTTATTCATTTGTTAACCAAAACAAATTTTCTTAGCTTATTGTATGAAGGCAGAGGGAATTCAGAGGCCCCTGAGCATTGGCTGTTTAGAGTTGGCACCCCTATGATCCCGTTTGGTGAGGATTTCCGGGCTGTTTCGCTGCTTCTTGTTTTCATTAATGATAGATCTAATTAAACTGTGTGAGAGAATTGAAATCGTCTCGCCGGGAAGAGGCGCCTGGTGCTGACTTGAGTCCTGTGGTGGTGCCCAAAGCGTTTTTTTATTCACATCTTGTGGGAATAATATCCATAGGCGGACTCTTGTGTTTTGCTGAAAAGGTGCTTTTAAAACGGTTCCAAGTCTCTCTAGGATGAAGACAGCTTTTTATATCATTCGTCCTTACTTCAAAGTGGGAGCCCCCCCTTTAATTCCATTTATTTTCAACCACTATAGTTCAACGGTGTGGCTGGGGATGGCTCTGGGGACGTGGGGGATGTTAAGGGCTGCTTGGGGTTCTCAGCCAGGGATTCCCCTCCTTGTTCTTTGCTTCCTGCCAACAATCTTCATTCCTGGAAGTGCAAAGTTTGCTCCCTGGCAAGAGGCTGGGTGAAATTCTTCTGGCACCTTCTCAGCATCCGTTTCGGTGCCAGGCCATTGAACGAGCGGTGTCTTCCTCCGAAGGCTTATTGAAGGACGTCTGTCAGCCCTGCGGGAGCTTAATGCCTGAAGTTAACGGGATTCGGCAGCCCCTTTTTGACCTGGATGAATGCTTCCCCACACACACACACACACACACACACACACACACACCAGGTCTGAATCAATGGCTCCAAAAAGAAGATAAACTCCAAATAAGGGAATGATTAACAGGATGTGCTCTTCTCCTGACTTGCTGGAAGTTTCCTTGATAAATAGAAACCCTAATAAAGGAGAATATTTGTAGCTCAGGGTTGACATGAGGGGTCCTTGGTGCTCTCCGAGCTTGCTTGTTTTCTTGCAGATGCTTCATGACCCAAACTAGGTAAGTGCTAGAAGAGGGGGGGAGGAGGGGGAGGAGGAGGAGGATTGCAGACATTTCATTACCCAAACTAGGTAATCAGTGCTCTGAGGACATTATCTAGTTTGGTCATGAGACGTCTGCAGGAAACCATCAAGCTCAGGGGTCACCAAGGACCCCTCAAACAGGAACCCTTTGGAGAGAGATGGCCAACCGTGTTAAAGCATTGTAACTTCGAATTGGGGGGCTAAGCATTTTATCCTTACCCTCTGGGGCACGTTCCCGTCACAATTACCGATAACAGCACAAGAAATACAAAACGTGGACTCTAAAGTCTAAAATAGCTGCTGAACAAACATTGCAGGACGAGGACTGCCCGACTTGTGCACGTTGGAAGGGCTGGGGAGGTGGAGAGAGGGGCAGCACAGGGTCATGCACACCCCCTACGTAGAATGGAAGGGGGGGTTTCCTTCCTCCAGCCTCCCATTCAGTGATTGATGACTCTGGCGTGGAAAATTACAGACTCTCCAGATGAGAACTTGGCAGTGAAGGGCGGAGGGAATTTCCCTTCCTTTGCCTCTTCAGAGCGGTCCTGCAGCTGGGCTCTTTTGCACCCTTTCCAAGTTCCTGCTCTCCCATCTCCTGCGTGGTGGGCACCCACCCGCGCAGCCCCCCCTGCATGTCTCCTCGTGGCCCGAATGGCGAAGAGCCCATGCAGTTGCACGCCAACAATGAACGCCTTCAGCAGCTCACGAGTAGCCTTCCTCGGCCAGTTAGGGCGAGCGGCTGCGGCTGCATTGGAAAAAAACCCGCTTTGTTTGGGTTAAGCAACAGCCATGCAATCCTAGGAGGTCTGGATGGTCTGTCTCTCCCAGGCAGAAACCAAGAGCCTGCCTTGGATTTTCTTTCTTGGAAAGCAGAGGAATCGACAAAAGCCAGGGCCGAATTGGACCAGGTACAGGAACCTGGAAAGTTGGGTTTGAAAATGAAAAATGTCCATGAAAAGAATGCTAAATGAAATTTAGATTTTTAACCCCGTGAGCCAAACAGTTGGTCTCTGTCTGCTGGCCTTGGAGATGCCTGGACAAGTTGAGTGGGTTCCCACATTGCAGCAATGCGTGGTTTGTTTAATTCTGATTGGTTGAGTAAGACAGCGTTGTTTAATAAATGGAATCGGGTCAATTTAGGAAATCCTAGCTGAATTAGCCATAGCCTGGTTTTTACAGCCTTCCATGTTTTAATTTACAAGCTCTAGGACACGTTGGCTCAAGACCAGAGCATAAATATGTTCAGTAAACAAACCAAAGCTTATCTAACCAGCATCCTCTTTCCCACACGGCTGTTAATCACTGGCACATCCCTATCACAGGGGTGAGAAGTTGCAGGTCAGCACACTGGGGATGGCCGGAGACATAAAAATGGCACAGGTCAGGCTCAGAGACACATTCCATTCGAGTTAAATGGGGCTTGTAATTCCCTGTGCTTTAATTCTTGGTCCTTTTTGTTGCATTAAAATCACACTTTGGGGGGCAGTTTTCAGAGGGATTATGGGGACTTTGAGGAGAGAGATGGCATTTCAAAGCTCCAGGTGGTGCATTTAACACGGGCAAAAATGACATAAAAGGAGTGGCAGAAGCAAAGGGTAGAGTGAAAAGAGGAATCAGCCTAGCATCCCTACGTAGCCACAAGCAAACCAAAACCCATCTCCTTTGAATTTTGCTGGCCCTTATCTAACTCCAAGGAGGTGCAAAACAGGAGCGGGATAGATTCCTGCACGTAGACATGAATACCAATAAATCAGTTCAATCCGACCTTCACATCCTTTGCATCGATCTAAGTGATGAGGACTGTTGACCTCTACTTTTGAGTTACGCCTGTCCTAATTCATTGATTTCCAACATGTGGCCCAGATGTGGCGCCCACACATAAATGTCTATTTTTCTGCACGATCCTCTGATCTTATTGGATGCTGTCGTCCCATCTGAAATCAAATAAGGGTTTGCTAACCAACTCCAAATTTTGCAGGATTCCAGGCTGGCGCTCCAGTTTTGGAGATCGGGTGGCCTCCCACGATGGCGAGGCCTTCCTTTCAATCAGAATTCTGTTTAGTTTTTTTGAAGTCTTGCAGACTTCCACCTCAGGAATGGAAACATGGGCTCGGTGCCCGAGGCACCACATTGCCGACCCACAGAGGTTGTGGTGATCTTCAAAGGGTTTGGTTGATGCTGTCACGACCTACACTAAGTAAACACTTGGGAGCGGCTGCCCTTGGTGACCTCCTGCATTGTGGTCTCTTTCAGAAACTGGTGTCCCCACATGGTCATCAAGACGGTTTCCTGTCACATCCAAAATGGCACCTATCTCCAGAGAGTTTTCCAGAATTGTCGCTGGCCTATGAGCTGTTCGGGGGGCAGGTGAGGACTCGGGTGAAAGAGGAACATTAAGGTCTCCCAAGCCCACCGTATCTTTTCACCGTTCCAATCCAAAAAACAGGCTTCTACTGGCCTCACAGAGGGACCGTGAACGGTTAAAACAGCGATGAAAAAAATAACTTCGCATCTCCAGCCCTCCCAGGTCTGAAAGCGAAGGAGGGCTGAAGTCACCTCATAAGCACCGTCACAGTTTCTCTTAATAACCAAGTTGTCAGTCACGGTTGCAGTGACTAAATGGGGACTATCTGCATTTACTTCCCCAGCTGGCCTTCCCCCCCCCCCCGGCTTGGTTCGGAGGCCCCCTGCTCTAAATGCTTGGTTCCTCGGTCTCCCTTTCGAATTCTCCCTCCAGGCACAATTGCGCAAGGTTGTTCCTGTCCCTTGAGGTTGCTTGTTCTTCTTTTGCCCTCCAGCTACAGGACGGTGATCCGACCGACGTACAGACAGGCGTATAAGACGGTCACAGCGCTGGAGTGGAAATGTTGCCCTGGGCATACGGGAGTCAACTGCGAAGCAGGTACTGTGTGTGTGTTTGTGAGAGAGAATGACAAAGCTTAATGTCTGTGGAGGTTCCCCGTCCTACAGGTCCTGGTTGTCCCACAGGTGCTTCTTTCAGGAGGCCACTGGACTTCCTTGTTTTTCTTTGAAGACGTTTCGCTTCTCCTCCCAGAAGCTTCTTCAGCTCTGACCGGATGGTGGGGAGTGGAAGGATTTATACCCCTCGCAGACAGCTGGCCCTTTGCCTTCGTTGAGGCCACTTGGAGCTGACCTTGAGGACACAGATTAAACCCCCAAGTGGCCTCCTTCTCCTCTTAAAAGGCGCCCTTTCATACAGATGTCTCTCTCGATGAGACAGGAGCTCAGGTGATCTCAGGAAGCAGAAGAAATCTGGAAAGGAAATAGGATGGCTGGCACAGATGTTGGGAACGTTGTTGATCCAGCAAGGGAGGTTAATAAACAGGGAAAACAGAGCATTTCCTGAGCCCTCCTGGACTTGCGTCACTAAAAGGCTGATCTCACAGGATGGCCAAGGGGGCAGGGAGAACAAACAGAGTAACAGAGTTGGGAGGGACCTTGGAGGTCTTCTAGTCCAGCCCTCTGCTCAAGCAGGAAAGCCTGTATCATTTCAGAAAGATGCAAAAAATATAATGGGATGGGAGGACTGGGCCTCCCCTTTGCTTCACTGCCCAGGGTCCCTTGGGACATCCCCCTGGCCCATTGAATTCCAGCTGCATGGGACGTGAAGAAGCCCTCCCTTTGTTTCCCCCCCCTTTCTCCTCTTTTCAGAGCAAATATTTATGCTGGGTCTTGTCTGGCCGAGGGAAGGGGATGGAGGTCAGGGCAGGGTGGGCTTTGAGTGAACAGCTCGCACATCAACAATCCTTTCTTCGCTGGGTCCCAGCTGGTGACCTGAACTGAACCCGAGACTTGCAGAAAAGAAGAAAGCTGAAAGAAGAAGAAAGAGAGGCAGAGCCAGAAGGATGAGGCGGTGACAACTTTCTGAGTGCCTCTGTGACAAAAGCGAGTGTGTGTGTTTGTGTGTGTGTGTGTTGGGGGCAATAGGCTGACATGGTAAACCACTCAAAGCAGAGTGAAGTGGTATATAAGTCTAAGTGCTATTGCTGTTCCTTCCTTCCTTCCTTCCTTCCTTCCTTCCTTCCTTCCTTCCTTCCTTCCTTCCTTCCTTTTCTTCTTTATTTATTTCCTTCCTTCCTTCTTTCCTTCCTTCCTTCCTTCCTTCTTTCCTTCTTTCCTTCCTTCCTTCCTTCCTTCCTTCCTTCCTTCCTTCCTTCCTTCTTTCCTTCTTTTCCTCCCTCCCAGTGGGTTGGACTAGAAGACCTCCAAGGTCCCTTCCATACTCTGTTATTCTGTTATATCTTTTTTCTTTTGCTTTTTCAGAAACCGTCAGTTACCAGGATGTTCCAGGGGCCACACACGGGATCCCGGCTCTGAGCAGAGTGCCCGTTCGACCTGCAACGTATTCCGGTGAGAGGATTTTATCTTTCCAATTTCCAACTTCTGTCTTGTCCAGAAAAATGTTAAAACTCCTTCTTTTCTTTTTTAACCTCTGCAGGTTGTTTCAACTGCACCAAATTCTCCGAGCTTTTGGAAAAAGTCAACCTCCTGGAAGCCAAGGTTATTTCCGTTCTTCTCTTTCTTTTTTCAGTAATGTGTATTCCGAACTACATTAAAAGGATACAAGAAGCTAATACAAAAAAGAAACAATTTAAAAAAAGAAAATAAAAATATTAAAAAGGGCAGAAAAATCCCCCCAAATAAAGAAGGGGAAATAAAAAGGAAATTGCCCCCTTAGCAGAGATGGAAAGGTTAACTATTTTAATTTGGGAAAAGAATATAACAAGCGTTTTTTTTTCCCTTGGGAACTGCTTCTGAGCTAACTGTCTCACTTAGCAATGGAAACTGTGGGCTTAGCTGTCATAAGTCAAGGACTGCAGCTATTTGCGTACCAGCTGTATTTTGGTGCCTCTGTTAAAGCCTGAAGCCTGACTGAATTTGTCCCTTTTTGACCCCCCCCCCCAGGTAGCTACGTTCACGGCAGCTGGATCCGGACCCTCGGCCGTATCTCGACGATGCTCTACGGGCGATACGGCCCCCAACCCTTTAAATCTGTGGGACCCTCAGGGCACGCCAGGAAAACCCGGAGAAGAACACGGGACAGGTCAGTGAGCGAGAAGGGAGGCTGCCTGCAAGGGGTTTACGCAGGGTGGGCAGAAAAGTCAAGATGGCAGCCATGGCGATGGGAGCAAAGGCCCACCAGGTTTTTTGTTGTTGTTTTCTTCTGGGTGTCTCTGAGATCTACACCCAACCTGATGCATTGTATGGTGTGTGGATAGAATAGAACAGAATAAAAAATATGGAATTAAAAGAATAGAATAGAATAGAATAGAATAGAATAGAATAGAATAGAATTCTTTATTGATCGAGTGTGACTGGACGCACAAGGAATTTGTCTCCGGTGCAGAAGCTCATAGTGTGTGTATGTGTGTGTGTGTGTATACACACACACACACACACACACATATATTAATCAGCTTCAGAGACTCAGCCCCAGCCCCCCCTTGGCCCCCTCCCCAGATCCAGTGTGATATCAGAGCTGGGGAGCATCAGGCGAGGGGGCTGGGGCGGAAGACGGCTGCATCCCAGGGCATCTGGGACTGGCTGCCTCTCAGCTCCGGGGCTGGTTTCAGTTTCTGCAGCTGGAAAGATTTATCTGCCCCCCCCTACGACTCCCCCCCCCTTTATTGCAACACAACATATGCTTCTGGTTTGGTATGTAAGCATTGAGAAAGGTTGATTGCCGAGCTGGCTCCATTTTGCACAAAAGGAGGGCCGGGAAGGGTGTGTGTACAGTATGTGTGAGATGAGCAGGGGTTAAGTGTTGTGGGGGCTCTGTTTCCCCCCCCCCCCGCTCAGGATGGCGAACCTGTGCTGGACCCCTCCCCCCCTGCCCTTCATCTCGCCACAACCAGAAAGGCGATCCTGGGCAACCAGAATGGGACCGACTTGGGGGAGGGGTCTTCTGGCTGCCTGAACCGAATTTGCAACCCCCTCCTCTCTGTCTCCCCCTAATTGCTTTGCAATGCAGCCCCCTCCCCAACTGGGCAGTTAGTAGCAAAGAGGCTATGGGGAGCTGGTGTGGGGCCCAGGCAGGATGCTTCAGCTTCAGCAGCTTTAAATCTGCTATAAATTAGGTGATAGGGATTTGATATTTGCTTTGAACAAGCAGAGTCGATGGAAAGCCAGATTCATTTAACGACCATACGATTCATTTAACGACTGCGCTGATTTTGTTTAACCACCCTGCCCCCCCCCAAAAAGGGTCACAAAATTGGGTACCACCCACGATTGCCTTGCTTAGCAAAAGGAATTCCAATCCCGATTGCGGTCGTTAAGTTGAGAACTATCGCAAGTCCTCCATTTACAACCACCATGGAGCCCAAAATTTCTGTCACTAAGCGAGACATTCGCTGAGTGAGCTTCGCCCCGTTTAACGACCTTTCTGGCCACAGTTGTTAAGCAAACCACTGTAGTGGTTAAATTAGGAACACGGGTGGGGAAGTGAACCCTGGCCTCCCCATGGATTTTGCTGGTGTCACTAAATGAACCGTTGCAAGTCGAGGAATACCTGTCTCTGCAGGTATTTGGGGTGTGATTTAACCCCCCTCCCAATTGACAATCTTGAACAACTTTTCTCTCTTTTCTGTGTTCCAGGAAGATTGGCTTCTCAAGGACCAGCGGGCCCCGTAGGGCCCAAGGGTGACGCTGGGATTCGGGGCCCTTCGGGCATTCCTGGGGTCAAGGGCCCCGTTGGACCACAGGGTAAGTTTGTTATGGGGTGCACGTCCGATTTTGCCCAGGGAATCCCGGTTCAGATGCCAAAGAACATGGATTAAAACCTGCGCTGGGAGCCTGCAATCTGACCACTGCGCCTTCGGTTGTTACTTGCTTGGTTCATCCTTCTCCATTGTCTACATTTATTTCTTCCAGGTCCTCCAGGTCCACCTGGCCCACCAGGACGAGATGGAGGAAGGGGCTTTCCTGGTGAGAAGGGTCTCCCTGGACCTCCTGGACCACCGGGACCACCAGCCCCAGTCGGTCCCCAAATTTCACCCATCCCAGATCAAAGTAAGTCCAAGCAAGGCTGGCTGGGGAATCCTCCTCCTCCTCTTCCTCCATACATCTCAGGAGAGAAACCGCAGTAGATGGAGATACCTGGGTGTTCTTCATGAGATTCTCTTCATGATCTTTCTTTTCTCTTCTGTTCAGGGGATCTGCTTCTCTCCAACTCCTTCACTGAAACTGCTATAACTGGTCCAATTGGACCTCCAGGACTTCCGGGCCCAATTGGTAAGAATAGCTACACCCCAACCAACCTCACTCTACCTGTTGCCTTTGATTAGAATTCACAACGTTTTGGAGTTCTCTGAGCTTGCTTTTATACTAACGAGGACAAAATCTCCATCAGTCAATTGCTAACGGTAGCTTTACCTGGAACAGCATCCATCCTGTGACGACACCTTTGACACCATCACACATCCATATCTGCCTATCCCAATTCCCAGAAGTCTCCAGCCCCCCTTTTCTTACAATAGCCATTCAGCAGAAGTAGAGGTTGACCAGGATGTGCCATTTTTTTCTCTATAGGTCCCCCAGGACCCACTGGAAAACCAGGTTCTCCAGGGCGTGATGTAAGTAGACCATCCATCTCCCCAGGAAGAGAATTGGGGAAGGCGGATGGAATTCCCTTTGGGAAGAAGGGGGGAATTCCACCTCTGTTGCTGTTGTGGTTTATTTAAGATTTATCTTTTCATGCGGGGGGGGACATTGTTTCCTGGCTCCTGGAATTCCTAATATTGGGATGTTATCAAGGAGAGAGCCAACCTACATAGGAAGAAGGAGAAATTTCCTTAGGAAAACAATTAACCAGTGGAACGCCTCACCTCCAGAAGTTGTGGGTGCTCCATCACTGGAAGTTTTCAAGAAGAGATTGGACAGCCATTTGTCCAGAATTGTACAGGGTCTCCTGCTTGAGCAGGGGGTTGGACTAGAAGACCTCCAAGGTCCCTTCCAACTTTATCATTTTGTTATTCTGTTATTCTGAGATTCAGGAATTCCCAATGTTGGGAGGTGAAGGACTACAACTCCCAGGAAGCCTAGCCTGGAAACTCCTGAGTTCCACCACCAGTTGTGAAGAATGCCTTGTGTCTGTAGTAGTTTATGTGAAATGGGATCCTGTTGAGATATTAGACAGAAATGGAGGGCAAGTTGGGATGTGGCCACCGAGGGGCATCACTTAGAGGAACCAGGGCAGGAGAAGGAAACGGTCAGGACTTCTCGGCAGGAAAATATGCTCGGGAAGCACCCGACCTCGTCTGACAGAGTGTGATGGCTTCTTCCAGGGAATTCCAGGATCACCAGGTGGTGATGGGGCCGCTGGTACCCTTGGACAGAAAGGAGAGAAGGTGAGTTTCCAGTTTGGTTTCCTCTGGAAGTTGAGGATCCAAGCAGGTGTCCCTAAAACAGAGATGGGCCACAGTGAATGTGGACCTTCTTGCTGTCCCCAATATGAGCCATCTCTCCTTTGTCTTTCCCATGGCTGAATTCCCCTTCCTCAAATTTGGTTGTGCTGGATCACAGTGCCCATTTTCCCCATCCTACACACGCAGGCAGGCCTGATGGGAGTTGTAGTCCAGCTCCTTTTCAGCAAAGAGCCAGGTCCTAACATCTGTATTTTGGTGTCTTGCAGGGCGAAGTTGGTCCCAAGGGTGACCCAGGCGAGAAGGGGTCCTGGGTAAGTTCTGGGTAATGATAGCCCCCTTTCCTCCCTCTCTCTCCTCCCTAGCTCTTATTTCTTGGTGTCTCGGGCCAAGAAGACCCCCCCATCTTTGTAAACAGTCGGTCCCACCTGCCCAAGAACAGGGGGGGGTAGCAGCCATCCGAAAGACCTTCAGTCAGAAAATGAGAAGGCAGAACGGTTGGGACGTCATCGGCTCCCCCCAATTGATCATCGAGGTTTTTCAGTTTTTCCTTGAGAATGTCCAAGCCTCAGACAACTTTACATCAGAAGTTCAGCATTTGGGGAGATTGCATATTTGAAAAAAAAACCACACTAAATACTTACTGATAGAAGAGAATATTTGCACCTCAGGGCTGGTTCTTGGTGCTCTCTGAGCTGGGTGGTTTTCTTGCAGACATTTTATTACCCAAACTAGGTGACGTCATCAGTGCTAGAAGGCAGAGGGGAGGAGGAGGAGGAGGATTGTGGGGTCCTTGGTGCTCTCTGAGCTTGGTGGTTTTCTTGCAGACATTTCATTACCCAACTAGGTAACATCATCAGTGCTAGAAGGGAGTGGTGATGCTTTTAAAAAGGGGGGGGGAGGGCTTCAATTATTCGGTCACAGCTGCCATTTGCATCCTCTTTGGTGGATCTCCCTCTTTAAGGCTAATTAAATACTTGCTTTTATTATAAAGTGGGAGGGATTGGACTGACCCCCTGAAACAGGGATGACATTTATACTTGATGGTCTCCCGTTTTCTCGTTGCCTCTGGAGAATGGCTTTCCTCTGTGTGATAAGAAGCTGTTATCTGGATTGTGATGAGATCGTTGGAGTAATGCAGTCATGCCCAGGAAATTCCCCCTTCCTTCCTTTCTTCCTTTCACCCCCCCCCCCCGAATGCCCAGGCCACCAACTCATCTATATAGCCCTTTGCAATGTCCCACATTTGGGGAGTTGAAGGTCCACAAGTCATCAAAGGGCCAAGTTTGAAGACCCCTGTTTTAAACCCTTCCCTGCTCTTCCTTTCCACCAGCAACTTTTAATAACAGCAATAAGAGATAGGTAAAGGTGGCTCCTTAGGCTCATCTGAGGTCAGTCACAGCTCAGCCTCCCTTACCAGGAGAAGATGGCCAGGAAAAGCTGCTTTAGATGCCTCCTCCGGAGCTCTCGAGGCCAAAACGCCAAGCATGAATCTCCAATTAACCCGCCCGTCGTGGCTGGGCCACGGGATGTGGTCATGGCAAGCTTCCTGCACCCTGGACCAAGGCTTGATATGGATGGCCTGCAAGTTCTCATCTAACCCTGTAATTCTTCAGGGGGGGGGGGGTTTGCAGGTTCCTGAGGATGTAATGCAAAAGCACCCCCACTTTCCCCCCTTCTCTAGACAGCATGTTTTCTTGCAGACGTTTAGTTCCTTCCCTGTAGCCCATATCCTGCACCAGCTGGTTCTCTTTGCCTGCTTGGCAGCTTCCTCCCCAGAAAACACTCTGTGCATGAAAGATGCCTGGTTGCCCTTGAAAAGGCTTGACCCCCCCCCCCTTCCTGCCTGAATAATAACTGGATTCACACATACACCCTCCTGCGGATAAACCCAAGTGTTTGGTCGTTCGGATGCCTGTGAGAAAGTTGGGAGCGTCTAGGAAAGGCGCTCTCCTTTCTCTCCCCCGCCCCACCCCTGCACACGCGTGTGCGTGCCTTCCTTTCACGGCTGTGTCTGTCTCTTTCGTCCGCAGGGGGAGGGGTTACACCAGCTCCGAGAGGCTTTGAAGATTTTAGCAGAAAGGGTTTTAATCTTGGAGGCCATGATTGGGCTGCATGGTGAGTAGAGACAGGGAAGGAGGACAGACACCCCAACGTTAGCCGCTCTCCGGGCTGAAGGGCCCGGGGTCTCCGAGCCCACCTTCCCCGACCTGAGCTCTCCGGATAGGATGGGGCTGCAGCTTCCGGCACCCCAGGTTTCGTCCCTGTTGACGGGGAAGGCGCCAAGGTAGAAAAGGCTGGCCTGGATGGATGCATCTGTTGGGAGAAGCTGCCCGGACCGACCTATCTGTCTGTTTGGGAGGCTGGGAGCTGGATGGGTGCATATGAAAAGCGACATATCCTCTCCGGCCAGATGGTCTGGCTTCCTTCCTTCCTTCCTTCCTTCCTTCCTTCCTTCCTTCCTTCCTTCCTTCCTTCCTTCCTTCCTTCCTTCCCCCTTTCTCAGGCTCCCTTTACCTATCTACCTTCCTTCTTTTTCCCTTTCTCATCTTTTCCTTCCTTCCTTCCTTCCTTCCTTCCTTCCTTCCTTCCTTCCTTCCTTCCTTCCTTCCTTCCTTCCTTCCTTCCTTCCTTCCTCCCTTCCCTTCCCTTCCTTTCCTTTCCTTTCCTTTCCTTTCCTTCCCCCTCTCTCAGGCCCCCCTTTACCTACCTACCTATCTACCTTCCTTCTTTTTCCCTTTCTCATGCTCATCTTTTCCTTCCTTCCTTCCTTCCTTCCTTCCTTCCTTCCTTCCTTCCTTCCTTCCTTCCTTCCCAGAGAAACTGGATTTCGGGCCCATGAGCATTCAGAGCTCTCCCCCTGGTGGCCAAAGAAAGGAAAAAATGTTTATCTCTTTTGCACAATCTTGATGGATGCTGGGCTGTAGTTTCCCACAAGTCCATTAATGCACCCGGCGGCAGCAGCAGCAGCAGCAGCTTAGGGAAGCTGGATCCAAATAGTGACAAGACCTCAGGAATCAGCCCTCTGTGACGAGCTTTTGTGACTTTGTGATGAGCCGAGTCCAGGGGGAGGCCAGATTCTCTTAAGGACTATGGCAAGAGTGTTCGCAAAATGCGGCAAACAAATCACAACAATGGTGTTGCTGAGCAACAGAAATTTTGGGCTCAACTGTGGCCGTAACTTGAGGACCACCTGTACTCCCTTTCAGCCTTATCGTTTAAGGCAGGGAGAGAATAATGTTACTGCTGTTATTGAATGCTTGCTGGATTCCTGCCTCTTTCTGAACTGGGATCCTGTCTCTGTTATTTCTGTTCATTGGGGAGCTTAGGCTCCTGTGTCAAGCGAGAACAGGGTTGTGTCAGGATGCGTCTTCCGGGAAAAACCTCTCTCCCTTGCCTCCGTCTGTTCCTAGAGGGGGGCTCTGTTGTGCACATATCTGTTGTGAGTCGCTTATCTGCCCTGTCTGTTGTGGGCACGCTCACACCAAACCCATACCGACAGCCCTTGCCTTTTTCGAAAAGGAATTTTTTCTTTCATGGGAAACTGCCTAAAATCTATATATATATTAGAGTTAGAATGCTCCTTGGACAAGAAGCAAAAAGTTTTCAAAAGAAAAAACAAACAAGAACGTCCAGTTGCCTTTTTGGTTTTTTGTTGGTTTTTTTTAAAAAACCACCTTTGGGACAACCAGATTTGGATGATGGAGAATCTCCATAGACATTTAACCACCTTGAGCTTAGCGGTGGAAATCCTGATCCCAAGTGTGGGTCGTAAGTCAAGGACTACCTATATATATATATTTTTAAAAAAGACCTGTATTTTTCAGTTCTTCGTCTCTGGAAATCTCAATTCCCTCCAAACTCGGAACGTCTCCTTATCAGGCGTGACCTGCAGGTTCCCTATAGGGGAGAAATCCCTGGGTACCTTTCTCTCTATCCCGTAAGGAAGACCCTCTCCCACCCCCCCCACTCATACCCCCAGCGCCACCTTTCCAGAGGACCCTGACACCCCCCTGCCCCCTCCCCTTCCTGTTCCCTGCGGGTGGCTCAATCAATTTGCACTCTGCTCTTCTCGATCCCCGCCAGGCCATTAGCTTGCCAAGCTTCCTAGAACAGCAAGCCCAGCTGGAGCTCCTGGCTAGGAGAGTCACCTTGCTGGAAGCTATCATCTGGCCAGGTAATGCGCAATGCGAGGCCTGCCTCCCCCCCCCCTTCCTGTTCTTCCACCGCATGGTGCATTCGCCAGATGCCAGGGCCCGGCAGCCGTGGGCTTTTGCCTTCTACTTCCAAGACTTTGCATGCCATCTCTGCAACAGCCCACCTTTTTCCTGTCGTGTACAACACCTTCCTGAACACAAATGACTTTTTTTAAAAAAAATCCTTAGCATGGTTTGGCCTGTCTTGATTCCCCGGCTGGTGGGAGTAGGGAGGTGGGTGGCTGCAGAATTGGAGGGGAATCCGAAGACCCTCCCCTCTTCTCAGCCTGAGCTAAAGGCAAATCAAGGGTTCCAACCTTTGTGGTATCAAAGCAAATGAGATTTGGACAGCTGGAGCTGCACAATCCCAGCTTCGGCTGGGGATCCTTTGCACATGCTCGGGGGCATCTCCGACTAGCCTGCATGCATGGAAAAATACAGCTTGCACCCATCCAGCAGGGATGGGATTAGCAATCAGTTGTTCGGGACGGGGGTCCCACTCCCTGGCGTGTCCAGCTCCATTGAGACTGCAGCTCCCGTTAATCCCAATGGCCAAATCGCCTGGATAGTTCTGGGAATTGTAGTTCTCGTGCACCTAGAGAGTACGGGAGAGCGCCCTGATAGAGACACGTGTAGGGAGGGGTCCATCTGCGAAGTATCTGGAAATGATAGGGAGATGCATGGGAATGGCTTGGAACCAGCTTCTCGTCTTCCAATAGCAGGCCTCTCTGGAACACCTCTGAGCAGAGCAGAGCTGCTCCTGCACATGGAGGTTCAATTGACCTCCGACGGGATCACTCACCTTCACAGGCTCCCCATCCCTCAGCCTGCTGATTGTGCCTTGGTTTATCTTTTGCTGGTAATGAAACACCTATTGGGTGTTCAGGCTAAATGAATAACTGATACCTTATCTTTTTGTTCAAGAAGAATTAATAACCTACCAGCCCAAGCAAGCAAATTTGAAAAACACTGAGCTAAGCTACAGGTCTCTAAATGAGAAAGAAATACAAAATGCACACAAGCAAAGACAGACCTTGGATTACAACGTCCATCACATATGGCCAATGGCCAGGCTGGCTGAAGCTGATCTATGTTGGGATCCAACAGATCGCGGTGCTCCTGCCCTCTGCTCCGGCAAAGATTTGCCAAATTGTGAGGTTCCAGTTGCTCAAAACCCACCCAAATTATGCATTGGGAGGACGTTGCTCTTGAAAGACGGGGGACGTTGGAGTCAAGCCATTTCCAAAATGGGGAGGGGGGGGAAGAGGACCCCAGAGGGGCACCTGAAAACCCTAGTCCTTCCTAAGGGCAAGCCAGCGCATCTTCACATATATCTCAAGGCCATAAAGACGCCTGGATAGGAACGAGTGAATCCTAGAATTTAGCCATTTCTGCCATGCTGACAATTTCTTCCTCCTTTGGCAGAACCAGATCTGGGATCCGGGCTTGATCCCGCCACTACGGGGGTCCCCGGCTACGATCGGAGTAAGCGCAACGAGAACTTGGCGGCCTACCAGGTGAGCTCGCACCGTCCTCCTCACAAGGGAGAGGAGAGGAAGAAATGAAGGGTGGTCTACCCACCATCAGGCGAAGAAGAGGGCCACGTCTGGATCAAGGGACCTCCGATTTGGAGGGAGCACCATGCTCCATCCTCCTCCTCCTCCTCCTCTCTGCCTTGGACCGTTGGTGATGGAGACGAGCTGTTCGACGGCCAGGCAGGGGACAGGGCCCTGGCCAACGATCCTACTTTGTATTTATTCTTTTCGCACAGATTTGTTCCTGCTATGGAACAAACAGGAATAGATGTTATGGGGCCTATGCTCACGGGGGTGGGTGGGTGGGTGGGTCTCAGCCTCCCTGTCACTTGCCACAGTTCCCCACTTGTGGTCAGATTGAGCCATAAGGCAACGTGGCAGGGATGGGTCAGCACACGTGATGGCATCTCTCCGGCATGCGTTCAGCAGCTCGGGATGCTGAGATGCTTCCTCTCTCGCAGCACTGCTAACGCTTTGAACCTTAATTTTACCTTTCTTCGAAATTGGATTCCCCCCCCTCCCTTTTCACTTCAAAACAAACCCCAGCCATTCTGCCTAAGAGCCCTGGTGGCACAGTGGTCAGAATGCAGTACTGCAGGCTAACTCACTGCCAGGAGTTCGACCCTGACCGCCTTAAGGTTGACTCAGCCTTCCATCCTTCCGAGGTCAGTAAAACGAGGACCCAGATTGTTGTGGGCAAGAGGCTGACTCTGTAAACCGCTTGGAGAGGGTGTGTAAAGCACTTTGAAGCGGTATATAAGTCTAAGTGCTATTGCTATAAAGCAGGATTTCTCAATCCTGGGAATTTTAAGACTTGGCTGACTGGGGAATTCTGGGAATCGAAGTCCACATGTCTTAAAGTTCCCAAGGTTGAGAAATACTGCAAATGGATGGAGATGGACTGGGAATTCAATCATTCTGGTCACACACACACACACACAAACACACACACAGAGTAGCTGAGCAGAATTGGGAGCCTCCCCACCCGTATTGCCTAGGAGCAGGGATTTCAAAAGTTTCGGGAATCAGACGAGAAAGAATCTTGTGACATTTGGTGGATAAACCGGCAGATTGTTGCCCAAACTCTGGGCATTTTGTGGAAGGAAACCAGGATCCGCAAAAAAAGCTTACACGGGATTAAGAGGGGAGTCTTTATTTATTATCCCAACTTTTTGAAATTTGTGTCTTTTCTTGTAATAGTCTTCCTTTATTATTTTGGGGAAAGATTTGTTGGGGAGGGATGGTGGCGAAGCAAGGATTGCTAGCTGGTCCTCTCCAGCATCTGTCAACAATTTTGAGGGAGAGTAAAAAAATAATAATATTTTCTTCTGTTTAAAGAATAGCCTTTGTGCCTCTTCATGCCTGTATTTACTTGATCGGCGTTTATAAATATCAGTGGTATCCTTGCACACCTAACACAGGGCATCTTTTCCTGGATGCCTCCCTTGGGATCCCCTAGGCTCGCTCTTGCACCCCACCTTTTAAACCGGTCCCTGGTGCCCAACAGGTTGGGGGCTGCTGGCCTAGAACGGGTGGATACGCTTGGCAAAAACTGCATTGGGTTCCTGAAGTTTTGTTCCTGTGGCATGCAACTTTGGGGTGGCATTTGGGGTTTGTTTGTTTTTTGCTCCATTCATTCATGTCCAGGGTGGAAAAAGGAATTGCAAGCAGACAAATCGCAACTCCTGTCTGGAAAGGCATCTTGGGTGGCCACCTGCCGCCCCTCAACTCCCTGCTGCCTTCCAGGTAGGCACAGGTGAACCTGCGTCTTTCCCCCCGGAGACTCTAAAGCCTTTTCATGCTCTTGCAAAAAAAACCAGGTTTGATTTTGCAAGACATCCCTCTGTTTTGTGGCATTCGTGGCCTCTCCCGTTTCTGCCCGGTATGGCCGAAGTTCTGCCCAAATGCCAGCAGTCAATCTCACGGGTTGGGGGCTGACTGAGGCTGTGTGGGAGGCCCCGAGCGGTTCTCGGCCATCACCACGGCTTTGTCCCCGACGTGGCCTCCAATCAGTAGAGAGACGGCTCCTTCCACGTGGCTGGTGGCCGCCAGAGCGATCACGGCCTCTTCCGTTGGGAAGCCCATCTTCTGCAGCTGCTGGAGCCTGGGAAGGGGGCAAAGAGAAGAAGGCAGCCTTGGAGGGGGGTGTCAGAGGCCGGACTGTCAGGCCCACAACAGAAGAACAATGGGCGACGTTACTTCTGAGTACTGTCGTTTATTGTGGTTTACCTACAGACAGAATCTTGCCGGAGTAAAACAACGACATGCATAAGTATAAATATACAGGTAGTCCTCTCCTTACAACAGTTCATTTAGTGACTCTTCGAAGATACAGCGGCACTGAAAAAAGTGACTTGGGACCGTTTCGCACACCTACGACGGTTGCAGCGTCCCCGCGGTCACGTGATCAAAACTCAGAGACGCTTGGCAACTGACCCTCATATTTATGACGGTTGCGGTGTCCCGGGGTCATGGGATCAACTTTTGCTAGCTTTTTTTGCCGAGCAAAGTTTGTTCCCAGGGTTTTGCACTTACGGATACACTACTCCTGCAGCTAGAGGTTCTACACAGCTCTGCCTGCACCCGATTTCTCCCAAGGACTTACCGGAGGGAAGAAACAGAAGATTTGGGCAGCTTCACTTCCTCTTCATTTCTGTCTTGCAGGGAAGCCCGGATTCCTGCTTGTATTAGCTCTTCCTCCGTCAGGAAATCCGGGAGAGAAAAGAAAGGGGCGCCCAAAGCCTCTCGGGGGTCTGAGAAGGGGTGCTGGGACGTAGGGGGAAACAGCAGCTGGGACTCCTGGGCTACCCTTTCATCAGCCCAAGATGGAGGAGGAGACAGAATCTGGACAGCAACTGTCCCTGCCACGTCGGGTGGAAACATCTCCTGAGCAGGAATTCTGGAAGACAGGAGAGAAGAAACAGCCAAGGGAGACGAAGTCAGTCCAATTGGGCTAATTTGGGTCTATTAAGATGAGAACTGGGCAACTTGGCATTGTGACAACTACAATGCCACAACTCCCTAGCTAGCCAGGTGAGCGACAAGGGCCGTTGGAAGTTGTAGTTCAGCAGTCCTAGAAGGCGATGGGTGCCCAACTCTTCTGCACCCAAAATGGTGATGTGTGAATGCAGAACACAGCCAGGTACGTATGCATGCATGCATGCACAGGCTCATCCCTGCATGCTTCAGTGCAGTCGGTTTTTGCATGGCTGGCTCAGGAATGCTGGGAGTTGAAGTCCACAAGTCTTAAAGTGGCCAGACTCTTGCTCTGTGCATCCGAGAAACCCCCGGCTCCAACGAGGATTAAATGGCTCTTTTTTTTCAGATCTATCAGAGCCAAGAAAAACCTCTTTGGAAGGAAAGCATTATGAGATCTCTCTCTCACCTTCCCAGTCCGACACGCATCCTTTATCCCAAGGCCGATCAAAATCCCCAGTGGAACAAGGGGGTGTTGTAAACTCTAGGCGGTGCTTCCCCACTGAGTAACTTTAGGAGTTGAAATCGACATATTTTAAAAGTTTCTGAGGGGGAGCAAATTTCTCCATCTCATTCCAAAAATACCTTTCCTTTCTGGCTGGTTGGGGAATTCTGGGAGTTGAAGTCCCCCTATGATGCCTGGGGAATTCTGGGGGCTGAAATCCACGTATCTTAAAAGAGTTCCTGTGGTAGGAAACGCTGCTATAGGAGCACAACTTTACACAAAAGTTACCTTTCCTTCTTGACTGTAAATGGAAGGCTGCCGGATGTGGAGGGCCTGATTAAGTGAGAAAAAGTCCTTCTGAGGTGGCTGCAGCCCGGGATCCACCCTTGCAGCCTTTCCAGGCGTCTCCTGGACGATGTCCCAGCACAGTCTGAGGCATTAAGGACAATCACAGAATCATAAAGATCATCATAGGCCTGAAAGGGACTTCGGAGATCTTCTAGTCCAACCCCCTGGTCAAGGCAGATCTTATTCCAAGCCCAGTCAAATGGTTCTCCTGCTTCACTGAAGAAAGCCAGGTTTTTGGACAGCCACTGCAGAGGCAGCAGTTCCAGCAGCTCAGGACCCATCATCCTGAGCAGGAGGGGAAGTGAGGCTTCAAGGCGCAGTGAACGCGCAATGGCTGCCATGCCCGCAAGCGCCAGCACGCTTACTAGTCCTTTCAACGTGTGATCCGGTTTCTTTAAACCAGAAAGTCCATTTATCAGTTTGGTGCCATGAATTGGTTCCAACTCCCTCTCCCAACTTTTTACCTACAAGACAGGCAGAGTCCTCGACTTACAACGGTCCGTTTAGTGACCGTTCTAAATTAGAACGGCACTGAAAAAAAAGGGATTTGGGACTGTCTTTCACACTTACGACCGTTGCAGCCTCCCCGTGGTCAAAATTCAGAGACCTGGCAACTGACTCACAAAACGGGCCAAGATCCACTGACAACTGTTTAGCAACAAAAACTTTGGGCTCAGTTGTGGCTGTAAGTCAAGGACTACCCACAAGAGATGCTGGCAAACGAGGGGCCGCTATCCTTTAGAGCTTTTGAAAAAAAAATGTGTTTTTTTTCCCCCTTTGGCAAAAGAATCATCAACAAATCCTTTCAAAATCTGGGAGGGCTGCCAATGATTTGGGGGCCACAGGAGTCCTAGAGTGGCCCTTCTCTTCCCACGTGGGTCATAGAGAGGGCCCTTCTCTTCCCATTTCCCAGCCTCAAAGCCCACCTGTTTGGAAAGGATACAGGCCAGACCTGTCAGCAGCCCAGAGAGGTGCAGGAGGAAGGGAGAACGTGGGGACAGGATCTCCCCAAGGCCGAACAGCAATCCAGCCAACAGGGCCACGGGCAGCCACCCTGAGCGCCTTCCGTGGCACCCCAGCAGAGCCAGGTGGACAGGGATGTAGCCGCTGATGGTGGTCTGGGCTTCGACGCCCCAGAGTCCAGCCAGGAACAGGTAGACCAGGGCTGAGCCGGCAGCAGAGAGCGCAGTGGTACGGAGGTAGCAGAGGGTCCCTTGGTGCAGCTCAAGGCGCCAGCTCAGTGGTGGGAAGAAGAGCAAGCTGGCGGCCAGGAGAGAGGCGTTGGCGTGGCCCAGGCAGTACGTGACTAGGCGGAAGGCTGCAAGAGAAGAGACCTCGTGATGTTAACGCCGCGTCCTTTTCTGTTCATTTTCATTCTGTCAATCATTCTGAGAAAAATCATTAAAACTCAAAGAGGAATTAAGTCTTTATAATAGGGATGTCCAACCTTGGCAACTTTTAAGACCTGTGGACTTCAACTCCCAGAAGACCCTAGCCAGGCAGCCACTCAAGTACGAGACACCCCATGATCCCCAGCCGGCTGCACTAGCGCCGAGTGAGGAAAGTCATCTTGGTTCAACAGGGGAAGTTTCAAAGATGGAGACCAACCTTGCAGAGGGCTGCTTAGCAAGCTGGGTGATAAGACGAAATGGTCTCCAATTCCAGTCCCCCAGAAGACGCTGAGAAGTAGCATCAAGATGGAGGAAGCAATGGGGAGATGCCGGACCCACCTCAGCCTGGGGATTAGCATGCCCCTAGGAGAAGAGAGGGCTGTTATTAATTGAAGGGAGCAGTCCAGCCGCTCACTGAGACTTTTATTCCCAATAAACCTCGTAAAATGGGTGCTACACAGATGGAGGAAGGACCTGGCTCGGATTATCATCTCTGTCCTGCAAAGAACAAGGACAATCATCGTGATCGCCTCCCAGCCAGGGAGATACTTTGATTTTCTGAGTAAATGTCAAAAGTTCAACCCTGTGGTCTGGGCTGAGATCATTACAGGCACGCCTCGACTTATAACCATTTGTTTAGTGACCGTTCAAAGTTTACAATGGCACTGAAAAAAAGTGACACGGCCGCTTTTCACACTTAATGACGGTTGCAGCATCCCCTTGGCAACTGACTCATATTAAGAACTGGGTCTCCTGCTTGAGCCAGGGGGCTGGGCTAGAAGACCTCCAAGGTCCCTTCCGGCTCTATTCTGATTTTGACTCGGTTGCAAAGTGGGGCAACACTCGCTTAACAAATGTCTCGCTTAGCAACATAAAGTTGGGCTCGATTGTGGTCGTAACTCAAGGACGACCTGGAAAAAGGTGAAACATGTGATCTTTTTCAGTTCCCCACGTTCCAAAGCAGTTTACCTGCAACAGGTAACAGCGTGGGAAGGACGGCTTGGGGAGTTCCCAGAAAACCAGATTAAACGGATCTCAGACGGATTGGCTTCTTCTCCATCGTCCAAAGCTGCCTCTGAGCCACATCACCCACCCGCCCGCCCACCCAGCGGCAATTAAAACCTCTCAAATTCAGTTAAAGCCCACCCACTCTTGCCTTTGCAGCTGCCATTCCGAGACTTCCCCCTTTTTTTTGCAGCAAGGCAGCCTGGCTTGCAAAAACAGGAAGATTTGCCCCCCCCCTTCCCTTTTCTTCCCATTGATTTCACCCTGCTCAGGAATGGCTGCTAAAGGCAGGGCTGGGGGCTGCCCCGGGCTGGCTGGCTGGCTTGGAGAGGGCCGGCCTGCAGCCATTTTGGACATGCCAGCAGCTGTTCCAGGCAGGGCCCGCTAGCACATGTGGGAATGGCGGAGGAGCGTCTCTAAAGAGGAGGAAGCAGGCAAGATGATGCTGGGGAGGAAGGGGGGGGGAGTCTAAGCAAATCAGTCCAGCCGTTGGAAAACCCCACCTTTGCCCAGGGCTGCAAAGAGCCTGCTGGACCCCATTTTTCTTCTTCTTCTTTTTTTTGGTATAGATTTTATTAGTTTTTATGGGGTTAGGAATAAGGTGGGGTCAGGGTCGGGATTAAGGCTAGTTAGGGTTGGGGTTTTTCCAAGCAATTCTCAATATTTAGCAAACAGCGTAACGTCCAGGTTCCTGCGTTTAACAAACAATAATAGCAAATAGTTAATTATCATAAACAATGTGTTAATCACTCAATCTTGCTAATATGTATATTCAAAATTACACATCACTTTCCTTTCTCTCTAATTCGTCTTTCTAGTTAAAATCCAGAGCCAGGCACTCAGGAAAGGACCACGTGGTCGACGCCTGCCCCGTCCCTTTTTACATCATCGCGGAGAGGCTGCACAAACTGAATAAGCTACGACCCTTCCCATCATCCACCGCCAGCCTAACCCAGTTCCTTCGCCAGAGCCCTCCACGTTTCCCGACCCTTCCGCCTCTTGCGCGAGGATCCCTAAGCAGCGCTCAGACGGTACCATTCTACTCCTGGCACGGGGGTGCACCAAAGCGGAAGGAAAGAGCCACAACCCCGCTCTGCCCCTCCGGCTGCCCTTAGCGCCTTTCTCCTCGTCTTACCTTTCTCTCTTCTTCGGAGTCCTCGGGGTTTTTCTGCAAGGGAAGCGCAGGAACGGGAGAAGAAGCGCGAGGCGGCGCCCCCCCTCCTCTCCGCCGCGCAGTGGTATCGTCCCTTGCTGGGAAAACCTCGCGCCTGCGCAGTCCCGGGCTGCAGAAAGACCGGGAGGACGTTAGCGAGGAGGGAGGAGGCGGAGAAACGACGCTGACGACGCCGAAGCGGGACAACTAAGCGGCGGCGGAGGAGACAGCGGAGGGGAGCGCAACTAAGCGATGGCGTCGACGGGTGAGGCGAATCGTCCGGGGCTTAGCCGGGAGGGGGGGAAAGAAGGCCAAAAAAAAAAAAAAAGCCGTGAGGGCGCCGCTAGAAGCGGGCGGCGAAGAGAAGTCTCGGCATCGCCTCCTTCTGGAGAAGCCCCACCGCTCCCGAGCGCAGGCGGGGGCCGGACCGGGGAAGAAGGTCGGCCGGGGCGGCCGTTGAGGGGGCCGAGGCGGGGGAGGGGCGGCCGGGGCGCCTGCGAAGTGCGCAGGCGTGGGCCCTAGTTACGGAGCGCGCATGCGCAAGCGAGGCGCTGCCGCCGGGCCTACTCGCTTTATTGAACGGCGGCGCGCGCGGGTGGGAGGAGAGGCGGAGGGTGGAACAGCAGCGCCATTTCCCCCCCCATACACTTTTTTTTACTCCACTGGGTGACTTTATCTCCCCCTTTTTAAACCTCTTCCTCGCTTTCACCTAGGCCAGGGGTAGGCAACCTTGGCTCTTTGATGACTCGTGGACTTCAACTCCCAGAATTCCTGAGCAAGCATGGCTCAGCTTGGAAACCTCTCCCTTTCCCCTCAGCGTGGCTGGCTCAGGAATTCTGGGAGTTGAAGTCCACGAGTCATAAAAGAGCCAAGGTTGCCTACCCCTGGCCTAGGCGCCCTTCCTTTCTTCCTTCTTTCCTTCCCGTTTTTTAATACTTCCCTTCTTGTTCTGTTCTTTTAGCTCTGCCTCTGATTATACTTTTTACCTCTTGCTTTCCTCCCCTGCAAAAAGGCCTCCTGCTTTCTTTGCCTTTATGCCCTTAATTCCTTACATATGTGTGTATGCGGATATATGCATTGTGTATTTATTGTCATGTTTAGGCATGGCAATAAATATTTGGAGGTGGTGACCCTTTGAGAGCTGTATGCAACGAAATTCATTTTAATGTATGCTGATCAGTGTACATTTAAAGTGACAATAAAGTTCTGTTCTGTTTCAGTGTTTCTCAAACTCAGCCATTTTAAGATGGGTGGACTTCAACTCCCAGAATTCCCTAGGCAGCATGGGAGTTGAAATCTGTGCATTTTAAAAGTTAGAGTAATTTTAGAGGGTTGGATTTTGATTTTACTGCTTTCATTTTATGCCTTAGCTGACTGTTGTTTTCCATTCTGCATTATTGAACACGGTTTGCAAGGAAATGAGCAATATAGATGGATCATTCTAAAATACAAGACAGCCAACCAAATTTATAAAGCACTTTTCTAAAGGAAGCAGATGTGTTAAAATGAAACTTCATTTTTAACCAAGGAAATAGATTGTTCTTAAAATATTCTTAGCAATGCCTTTCCCCCCAGTTTTGTTGCTCCAAGTAACCAGTGGTAGCAATTTACATCTCCTGAAGTTACATCTAGTTTATAAAAGAGTATAATTTGCTAAGTTACAAGGTGTGGGAACTTGTTTACTCTTGCTGCAGCTGATAATGGCTTCTGAAATTTGTCCTGGGGGCACAAAAAAAAGGCAGTTCAAATATGTGCGTATAGAACATAATCCAATCACAACTCTGCAATTTAGAAAGTCAAGATCAATAGTACATTTGGAAATAAGCCACTGCACTCTATTAGTGAGCAGACTTAGAAAGGTCTGTTAGTTCCAGTTGGAGACTTAGGGGGTAAGATTTGTTTAGTTTCTTCCCTCACTGAGACTTTAAAGAATTATAAGATGCTTGTGAGGGTTACCTGCTTACAGCATATATACACATGTATATTTTAGTATGGTATTGCAAAAAAACAGCTTTTAATTCTTTAAAGATTCCATTTTGAATGCTGTTAAACTGCATAAAATACAGTAATACTCCTTATGGAAAATGAAAAGCCAAACAAATGAAACAAAAACTGATTTTACTGTTGATCAGAAAATATTTTACATGATAAAGCAGGAAAAAAATTGAAAATAATATGTGTAGAGCAGGGGTCCCCAACCCCCGGTCTGTGGGCCCAGTGCACAAACGAGCACCAAAAGTTGTAAAGTGAAACTTCACATAAAAACCAAAATTACACTCTGATTGCACTATATAAAAGCTGCTTGCATATTGCTTCCATAATGGTAATTCTTTTAATTGGTCCATCTTCTGATGAATATTAGCACAAGCTCTTTCTTCTCAGGAGTTCTTAGCACATTTACTCTGAAAAGAAAAGACTAGATTTTAGATTGAGTTGGTTTTATAGTAATTTGTTTTCCTTATTCTTGATTTTGTCTTCTTACCATCTGCAGATTATAGCACCTACAGTCAAGCAGCTGCCCAACAGGGGTGAGTTTTTCTATATATAGTAATGTTACATAAAGAAAACTTGGATTAGAGTTCTAAAATGTTCTCATTCTAAAATATTCTATTCTGAAATATTCTTTGATATTGCAGAGTTGGCATGAAGAGTTTTGCTTTTTACTTTACATCTGAAGCAATGCATTTTACTCCTTTTTAAACCATGTTTTTTTTTGTTTTGTTTTATAAACCTTCAAATATCTTGTCTTCTTTTCATAGCTACGCAGCATATGCAGCTCAGCCAGCTCAAGGATATGCACAGACTACCCAGGTAAAATACAACCACTGTGATAACAATAAAAATTGTGACCAATTTGAAGCTTTTACATATTTTGCTAGATTAAAAAAGCAAGCAGGAAGCTATTAAATTAGAAAGAGCCTACCTCATCTCTATTCACTGCCTCTTTGTATTGGCAGTCTTAAGAAAGAAAATGCCAAAAGCCCATGAAAAATGTTGGCAAGCTTTTCTGTAAAAGCCACTTCTCCCCTGATTGAAGTGTTCTTTTTAAACAAGGTTTTGTGTAGTCCTTGGTGCTCTCTGTGTTTGGTTGGTTGTTTGCTTGCAGATGTTTCATTACCCAACTTGACTGATGTTGTTACCTAGCTGGGTAATGAAACGTCTACAAGCAGATAAACTCAGGACCAAGGACTCCACATTTCTATTAAGCTGTTTCTATTAAGCTGCAGAGATTCTCTTTTGCTGAAAGTAGGTTTTATCATACATGGAATATAGAATAGCTAACTTAATGCTAAAATTAACTGAAATGCCCCCAAAGAGCAACTAACAGTGGTAACACAGGAAGTAGCAATTTAATCTCTTTCCCATATTTACCATAAGGCATATTTTTGAAGCTGCATTCCCATACATACTTATTGGGAATATTCTTCATCAAACTGTGCGGATACCAAAGTTGTTTATACAGGCTTGACTCTTAATTGCTGTTTACAAGCAAGATAAATGTTTTTGCGTAGTACTTAAGTATTTGAAAAAAACACACACAATTTGCCGCAGACGTCCCAAAAATGCTTTTTGCAAAAGGCAACTGGACTTTCTTTCTTGGGTTTTTCCTTCTCATCCAAGAAGCTCCTTCAGTTCAAGTAAGCTTTTGGGATGAGAATCAAAATGTTTTCAAAGGAAGGGGAAACCCACCCCACCCCCACCGCCCCCCAAAAAAGTCCAGGTGCTTTTTGCAAAAAAGCACCTCTGGGACAACCATGACTTGGATGACTGAGAACCTCCATAGACATTGTGCTGCAGAGTCGAGAGAAAATGAGAGAAAATTTGGGGAGCTTTAGGGTAGAGAAAAGTAACAACGGATGACTTAGCTGAAGGTAACTTCATTTCGCTAAGCGTTAGTCCTGTGCTAGATGAAATGCATTTTATTATTAATTTGAACTATCTGCTAATGAGCCGTAATTGATTTTTTTCCTCTGTGACATTCTCCTGGCAAAACAGAGTACTTCTTCATCTTGACCACCATCCGTATACCTCTTTTCCTTTTTCTCTCGGGTTTTGTAATCTTGGGAAGATTATTCCCTTGGTCTGCCTGACTGGAGGATATTTCAAAGTAGGAAATGGGAGGATGTAATCTCTGACATGCCTGCGCATAGAATTACATCTGCTCTCTCATGGCACAGTTTTAAAACATTTCTTCTTGCTGGCAGGCCTACGGACAGCAAAGCTATGGCACGTATGGACAGCCCACTGATGCCAGCTATACCCAGCCTCAGACCACAGCTACTTACGGGCAAACTGCATATGCCAGTTCTTACGGGCAGCCTCCAACCGGTGAGCACATCTGTCTTCAGTCACTCTAGTACAGGTAGTCCTTGACTTAGCAGCAGTTCGTTTAGTGACCATCCGAACTTACGATGGCACTGAAAAAATGACTGATGACCGGTTTTTTCACACTTAACGACCGTCGAAGCATCCCCATGGTCTCGCGATCAAAATTCAGGCGCTTGGCAAGTGACTCACATTTATGACGGGTGCAATATCCCCGGCGACCTTCTGAGAAGCAAAGTCAATGGGGAAGCCCGGATTCACTTAACAACCGTGTTACTAACTTAACAACTGCAGGGATTCCACTCAACAACTGGGGCAAGTAGGTCATGAAATGGGGAAATTTTTACTTAGCCAGATGTCTCGCTTAGCGACAAAAAATTTGGGGCTCAGTTCTGGCCGTATGTCGAGGACTACCTGTATTTATTTATTCTGGATGGGGGAGAGAATGATGCCGTGGATTAATTGGCCACCGAGAAAGATTGAGGGTGCTAGTTTTCACATAACTGAAACACTTCTGAACACGAGGGGGGGGGGGAAAGGCCACTCATGAATTAACATTCCTGGGTGTTCTGAGATGCTAGACTTTTCTATTGTTTCGAGGAAGTGAGTTTAAAGCGTGCTTGTTTGTTCTGATGAAATGCCCTCTACTTTTTGTCTCGTGCTTTCCACAGTAGAAGGGACCAGTACAGGTTTGAATATCCTGCTCAATTTTGCATGGGAAATGCTGTCCATTTTGTCTAAATGTATGGTGTTCACTCTTTAGGAGTTTTATTTTAACTCCGCCTAGAAATACCACGTTTCTACAAAAAGGGCCGTTAATTAGTTCTTTCTGGCTGCTGATTAAAAAAATAAATAAAATTTAAACCTCAGCTATGGGAAAAGACCATTTGGGTTAACTCTGCTTTTCTAGTTTACTAAAGGGTGAGCAACATAATTAGGCATATTTCAATTGTTAACAGCTCTCATCCCTGCATGTTTCATTTGACTGGTTGTTCCTCCAGAGGTATCCTTCCGTGTTTTGTAAATGTCCTGTGGAATACTTTGCTTGCACGGTTAAAGAATCAGGATCTGAATGCTTCATTTTGATATTGCAAGAAGATTGCCTTTGAAGGCTGGGCAGAAATCAGCTGAATTTTCAGTGCATGCAAAAACACTGGAAAACACTTCTACATTTCTAAGTAGCATGGTTTCTCTGATTAATTGTCCTCACTGTTAGGAAAGTTCTCCTTAATTCAAGGTTGCTTCTCTCCTTGATTAGCTTTAATCAGTCCTCTCCTTGATCACAACATTTCATAATTTCAGGGTACTCTATTTATTACATTTATTTGCCACCCATCATCCTGCAGTTTGAGGCAGCTGGGTGGCTTAACAGTATAATAAGACATTGTACAGTATAATAAAACAATATAAACATATGGGCATAAAAACAATTATAAAAATAAATCACAACAAACTGAAGAGCCATAGATGGGCAGTGGTTGCGGTACCTTCTCTGTTCCTGCACCAACCGCCTCCCGCTTGTCCTTCAGGGTCCCATGCCAACAGGCACAGCCAGGTCACAAGGCTTTTCCTGAGGGCCAGAAGAGAAGAGGGCCTGTAAAACCTCTGCCATTGTCGCAGCATTTTTGCATTATAAACTGCAAATGCCTGGATTCTGGTAGTATCTTGATGTCATCTTGGGCAGAAGGCTATGTCAGAATCGGATAAAAGAAGCTTCCCCAGCTGGTCTGCATTGCTTATGTCTTCCTGTTAGTCCATGCAGGGAAAAGGGTGGGGATATCTGGGAAAGTCTGGCAGACCGTATTTATGCTAGCAGAAAACGTAACTGAAATGGGGGGGGACACCCTTTGGGGAAAATCTTTTGCGCCCGGCCAGGGCTGTGCTACTTGTAAAGATTTTCTGAAGTTGCGCATCTTTGGTTTGGCATTTTTGGTTTTGTTTTTTTTAACCCTTCTCATGAATTTTTGAAGAAAGCTTGTTCAGAGATCTAATACAGACCAAAAAAAAAAAGATTGGGGAAGAACATTTACAATTGAAAAATGAGTACAGATAGTCCTCGACTTACAACAGTTCGCTTAGTGACCATTCAAAGTTACAATGGCCTGGAAAAAAGTGACTTAGGACCATTTTCGCCCTTGTGACCGTTGCAGCATCCCCGTGGTCAGGTGACTTGCATTTATCTATTGGCTGGCCTTCCTCAACCTGGTTACCCTCCAGCTGCATGGTTTCCAGCTCCCCAAATCCTCCACGGTAGTCAATCCTGATTAGAGAATCCTCTGATCTTTAATTTAAGACTTCCTTGATCTCGGATTAAAGTTATTTCAGGTGCCATAATATGTATATTTGCACAGGTAGTCCTTCACTTACAACCGTTGGTGTGAGGGCTCCTTGGTGCTCTCTGAGCTGGGCGGTTTTCTTGCAGACATTTCATTACCCAAACTAGGTAACATCTTCAGTGCCTTTGTTTAGTGGCGGTTCAAAGTTACCAATGCACTGAAAAAAAGGTTTTCACCCTTATGACCGTTGCAGCATCCCCATGCTCAGGGGATCAATATTCAGCTGCTTGGCAACTGGCATATTTACGACAGCTGCCGTGTTTTGGGGTCACGTGATCCCCTTGTCTCGCTTAGCAACAAATTGGGGGCAATTACGGTCATAAGTCGAGGACTACCTGTGCAACATGACCGATGACGAGAAGCACCCCAGTTTTACTTGCTTTGCTTCCTTTGCAGGTTATGCCACCCCAGCTGCCCCTCAGGCTTACAGCCAGCCCGTCCAAGGGTACGGCACTGCTGCTTATGACACCACGACTGCCACAGTCACCACCACGCAGGCTTCTTATGCCACCCCGTCTGCTTACGGCACCCAGCCTGCCTATCCTACCTATGGACAGCAGCCAGCAAGCACCACACCTGCAAGGTAACGTACGGATTTTGGTTGGGTTTTAAATAAAGTTGTCTCGTGCATTGGTTCTGCTTTTTCCCTTGGTTTTTCAAATGCTCCCCCGAATTATTTCCTTCCTGTTCTCCAGTCTTCTCTGGTCCCGTCTCCATGAATGCATACGTGAAGCAGCTCATATATAAAATTCACTCTTGTGTTGGGGACAGTACCAAAAGGCTTCGTATAAAGTATGCTTTTGTTTCTTAATTTCCCATTTAGACCCCAGGATGGCAGCAAGCCTTCAGAGACCAGCCAAGCTCAGTCTACTTCAACAGGCTACAGTCAACCAAGCCTAGGATATGGTCAGAGTAACTACAGTTACCAGGTTCCTGGAAGTTACCCCATGCAGCCAGTGACTGCACCTCCATCCTATCCACCAACCAGGTGAGCATTCACAAACTCTTAGGCTGTCGTCCTCTCTCTTTCCGTGTTTGGTTCCTGCTGGATGAAATGTGCTAGGATCGGACAACCTTTTTACAAGAAGCATTGAAGCTGGCGGCCCTTCTAAAGCTTAAACCATCTCGGGCCTTTGGTGACACACAATTTAAATACCTTGGCATCCCAGATCATGTCTTGGAGAGTGATTTCCGGAATAAAGACCCATAATACTGTGTTTGTATCGCAGGCTAGTTCGAAACCCAGCAATAAACACAGTGGAACATAAAGAAGTGGTTCTTTTTAGCAGTGGCGAACTGCTAATAACATACGTCCTTTAAATATGAAAATGCCTCAAACCCAGACTTTTTTTTTGTTTATGTCGGTTTAATGAAGATCAGCCGGCAGTTTGGGCAAGACCAGCTGCAAAGGACCCTTTAAAAACTTCCTTTTTTTAACCAGTAGCTGCTTTCCTGTGTCTTTTCAGCTACTCTTCTTCTCAACCGAGTAGTTACGATCAGAGCACTTACTCCCAGCAAAGCGGCTATGGGCAGCAGAGTAGCTATGGGCAACAGAGTAGCTACGGGCAGCAAAGCTATGGGCAGCAGCCCCCCACCAGCTACCCACCTCCCACTGGATCCTACAGCCAGGCACCAAGCCAGTACAGCCAGCAGAGCAGCAGCTATGGGCAGCCAAGTAAGTAACCCCCTCCTCTCCCCCCCCCTCAGTCCAAGGTCTCCCTTTCTGATATAAAAGTACTCCTTGCTTTGCGATCACAATTCGGCCAAAAATTTCTGTGGCTCAGCGGGAGAGTTGTTAAGGGAGCGTTTGTCCCATTTTACAACCTTTCTTGCCATGGTTGTTAAGTGAATCTCTGCGGTTGTTTAGTTAGTAAGACGGCTGTTAAGTGAATCCGGCTTCCCCCATTGGCTTCAGAAGGTGGCAAAGGGGGGATCACATGACCCCGGGACGCTGCATCCGTCATAAATACGAGTCAGTTGCCAAGCCTCTGGGTTTTGATCACGCGACCCTGGGGGAGGCTGCAATGGCCGTGTGAAAAAAGGTCATGTCACTTTTCCCCCCCAGTGCCGTTGTAAAAATTGAGCGAGTTAGACCGTGAAGCAAATGGTTGTAAGTCAAGGGCTGCCCCTACCGTTTCGGTTGTGGCTCATTCTGAATCTTCTGCTCCCCTCTTAAGAGATCTGTTTTCCTGTCAGATCCAACTTCGAGCCTCTGCTTGCCTTTAAATCCAGCGTTTCAGGGTTGTTGTTGTTTTTTAGGCCGGTTCCAAATCATTGATAAGAGGGACACAAAAAAGCTAGGTTGCTGGTAGAGGTCTGGTCCCAGCAGATCCAGTCAACTCTCTGCCCTTTGGAGTTTGTGCCCCTCTCTGTTTCCTTTGGACTTACTCAGCTGTAGTAGCGAAGTGGGTGGCTTATTTCATGGGATTGCTGAAGATGGGTGAAGCCCAAGCATCAAAGCCAGCGGGTAGAATTTGCGGCGGGTTCTTCTCTCACCGGTGGCCTGCAACCCTCGGGGCCGTTCGGGTGGCTTGTCGGGGCCCGGAGCCCAGGTCCTTAATGCTGTGTGAATTGCTCCTTTAGGTTCATTCCGTCAAGACCATCCCAGCAGCATGGGTGTGTATGGCCAGGACTCTGGAGGCTTTTCTGGCCCAGGAGAAAGCCGGAGCTTAAGCAGCCCTGAAAACAGGGGCAGGGGAAGAGGGGGATTTGATCGTGGAGGCGTGAGCAGAGGTGGGCGGGGAGGAGGAGGCCGCGGCGGAATGGGGTAAGAGTAAATCTTTTCTTCCTTCCTCTCCTTAATTTGATTTTACCCTCCCGCAGCAGCGAGAAGGGCTGAAAGATGTCAGAGCAAAATGGCTTTTCCATGGAGGATATGTTTATTAATAGCAAGTAGCTATATGGCTAATTAATCCATGGAACAATCTTGTTAAGGGGAATAGGCGCAGGATGTATTTTCCCTGCAAGCGATGGGAGGCCGGGTCACGAGAGGGATTTGGGTGTCCAAATTAACGAAACTTTCAGCTGCCTTCCACACTGAACAGAGGGGCCGTCCTCTGTGGGTTGAACAGTCTCTGGGTGGAACACACACACACACACCCCTTCCGAGAGCTCTGCATGTTATGCCTTTGCTCCTTGCTGGTTTTTGCTGTGTTCAGGTATACATACCGAGGTGCCCACGGCTTCTGGCAAAGCCTTTTTCTCCTTCTAGCTGTGTTTGCGCTCGGCAGTAGCTCCCTGAGCTAGTGGCAGAGCGACGCGTAGGTGTCCGCTACTTCCTCAAGCCCCACAGCTCTGGGGTGGCCAGTGCCCGCGTGCAGGTTTTGAAAACAGTGCCCAGCCATGCCCTTAAACAAGCAGTCACAAAGAAGTCAAAGTCGAGAGATGTGAGTTGCAGCTCCCCAAAGGAGCCTTTGGGTATCCCTAAATCAGTTCGGCCAGTTTCAGCTATGGCGGGATCTGGTTTGGGAAGTTTCTTCCCACCCGTTCTTGTCGCCCGTTGATGGATTGGTTTAAGGTAAAAGACACGGTGGTCGATGGAGGGACTTGGTTAACTGAAGGTGCTGTTGTGTGTGTGTGTGTGTGTGTGTTCTACCCACGTACGCCATGCTACGCAGAGGGTCCGCTGGGCAAACCGATTGGAGAAGGGACGGGGAAAGAAGAGGGTTCCGGCTGTCATCACTCCTGATGGGGGGGGGCATCTTCCCAGCTCCATCAGGTCTGATGACTGTGCATAAGCCAAAGAGCCCCTCTGCATAGCTGAAACACCAATGAATCTTTATTGTAGTCGTTCACTTGCTTTTATGACTTCCATACCAGTTCAGTTAATGACCCTTAACCTACTGAAGAAATAACCTTTCCAGGTTGGCTTGAATGGGAAAAAAGGGCTCCCTAGATTTATATGTAAAAGATTTCATTTATTAGGTGTTCCTAGATGTGTTTAAAATAGACCTAGACACTTGAAATGGCCATCACCACATCTCTTTCTTCTCCCCTTCCCCTTTCTTTTAAATCTCAAACTCATCTCTGTCTAGCCTTTTTGGACACGGGGCATCCCGATCCAATTCATACAGGTGCCCAAAATGCCACTTAAATTGAAAATTGGAAGTGGTGGTGGTGGTGGGGGGGTTGCCCTTGCTATTGGCAGTGGAAAAATCACACCTCAAAGCTGGCTCGGTGGTGTCAGCCGAGAGTTCGGGTGCGGGGTCCCTCCCTCGTGGTGTGGTGATGCCTTTCAGTATCTATCCTGCAGGTAAGGAGCCCAATGTTCTTAACATGATGCCCTTTTTCACTGCCTCAATATTTTTATATTTTCACTGGCTGTTAAACATGGAAACTTTTTAACATGCTTTGTCGCATTTATATGCTACAGGTTACAAAGTGAGAGACTTGTATACACTTCAGTACTTAAAAAGTACCCGTACTCAGTACTCAGCCGGCAGCATAATGAAAAGTGGGACTAGACACGGTGTCCATATGGAGAGGAAAAATATATATATATATACATATATACATAGAATATTTTTAAACCAAATGTGTACATTGTATAAATGGAAACCTTCTGTGTAACTTTGGTAACTGCATATAGTATTTCATGTTTGGTAATGAAACTAGAGGGGAGGTGTGATAACTCTAGAATTGTGTAAAATTAAAAGTGTAAACATCTGTTAAAAAGGGAAGGATTACATATATGGTATATACTTTGGGAACGAAGAAAAGCTGCATGCATCAGCTTAAAATTGTGTTTATTAAATTTTTTATGGGTTAATGATGCAATACTTGCTAACGGTTAGTTCTTCTCTCTCCTTTTTTAAAAAATTCACGTTCTTGTACTTTTTTTAAAAAAAAAATAATCACCCCACTTATGGAGGCTTTTGTTTGCCCACAAATTGTATTTCATGATTCTCCCCTGTGTTAAAAACACAAGATGCTGATCTTCATGGGAGTTGTGATACGCAAAGTTGCATCCTTAGACCTTGGAATACGGTGTATTATGTAAGACCTCCTTTCACAGAGACTGTTAAATCAAGTAGAGACCTTGAATGTATGGTTTAATGACTTGTCATCTGAATTGTATTCTAGGTTTGCTGTCTTTTTATTTACTTATTTATTTATTTTTGTTTTTCCGTTTTTGAACTGTTAATGTTAAAAAAGGTTTTCCAGCCAGGAATTTGGCTTATTCTCCCTCTCGCGAGAGGCTGAGGATGCAACTTTACGGTCGCAAAACGAGGAGGGAGTTGATGAGAGGACTATCCCAAATGTACCTGTATATAAATATATATATTATTTTGTTTTTTTAAAAAAAAAATGGGAAAAAAATTTCCATCGCTTCCGCTAGCGAAGTATTGCATGGTTAATGTCATTAGCCGTGGAACAGTCCCGCTGCCCAAGTGTGTGTGGTGTCCAGCCCCAGGCAAACAAAGGTGTTACGTGTGTAAAGGAGATTTGAACAAGCTGCCCTGAAGAAAGGCCTAGTGACGAGATGACAGACAGACAGACAGACAGATGCAATGTTTGGATATGTTAGCCAGTGCCCTCCTCCCAGTGAGCCCCAGTGGCTCCAAGCGGTACTGGCTTTTTTAAAGGGAAGGCCTTCATTTCTTCGTTTATCCCCCCAGCAGCGCTGGAGAGCGAGGTGGCTTCAGTAAGCCTGGTGGTAAGTTTTTGAGCATTACAATGGGATCGTGTTTTAAAAAAAAAAATGCAGCCAGAAAAAATTTAAAAAATAATAAATAACTTAATATTTGCTAGTTCCATAAACGGTTAAAATGCCCTATGCAACAGAAACTTTTAATGGGTACTGCTGGCAATGCCTTTGGGTCTAGAAGGTTTTAACCTACGGGTACAGAACAAAAGGGTGAAAAACCAAGGGTGATGCGGTGTTGAGAGAAACTAATTGGGGAAGGAATCACTTTTCAGAGGCTTCGGCGTTGTAATAAGCAACCTTGGTAAACTTTGGCAACACTGGTTGACGCAAGAAAGCCCCCCCCCTCGAACCACGTGTGTAAATATCAGGTGATGGTTTAGAAGGCTGCGAGAAACGGCAAGCCGCACAAGCATTAAGGGTTGTGCATTGCAAAACTTTTTTGCAGTGCGGTCCATTTGAGTTTTTTTTAACCCATATGCCATCTAATCGCGGTTGTAAATAGGTAGCTGTGTGTTTTGTTGGTGGCAGAGCTCGCAAGGCATGCACTAACGATGGCTTCTGTGATTTCTTTCTCCCCCCTCCCGGACGATAGGACACATGGATGAAGTGCCAGATCTCGATTTAGGTAACGTTGAAGTCCCCACTCAAAAGATCAGAGGTTCCCTATCGTTAGTTACCCCTCAGCAAAGCAGCCGCCTCTCCCGACTGCATCCTTTTGTCCTTTGCTCTTCTCGAAGCCCAGAATGGGTGGATCAGCCTGTTCCTCCCCCTGCTGTTTTGGTGGAAAGCAGTTAGGTCTCTTTTAAAGAGCCTGCATAAAATTCCAGCTCTTTAGGTCTTTGTACATTTACTTGCTCTGTTCTTGCACCTGGCTTGCCCTCTGCTGGCTGAAGTTAGATTAAGCAGCCTTGCTAACTATTATTTGTCATTCTGAGGGTCTCCTTGTGTAGCCTCTCTGGCTGATATAAATCAGAGTAGCAACTTGAACACAGCAACCCGGGTTTAAAGGTTGATGGGCAGGTCGCACAGGAAAAGGTCCTTGGAAAAGCAGGAAGTAACATTCAGTCAGTCCGAAGACGTGATGATGTGGCTGTTTGGGATGATGCGTGATTTCTGTTTACAGGCCCACCTGTAGACCTGGATGATGAGCTTGATAACAGTTCCGTGTACGTGCAGGGCCTGACCGACAATGTGACTCTAGAGGAGTTGACTGACTTCTTCAAACAGTGTGGCATTGTTAAGGTGAATATTAACAGGATTACCAAGAGATTTGGTGCCACTAGTAACTTGAAGGCATTTGATGGGGGAAATCCTGGCTTTATGTGGTTCTCCCTTTCCCCAAGTTATTTACTTGAGCCGGGATCGCTTTCTAGTAAATATTTTGAAACTCAATGTCATGAGCCGTGTGTGTGTATAGGAATTAAAAACAGATTTGGCTCCAATAAATGCCTGTTTCTGGACCTTTTGCTTAAAGACTAAATTGGGGTGCTAGATGGCTATGCAAGTTGTTGAGCTCAGTGTGTTTCAAATTAAGGTCGTCTGCACGCACCCGACATTCAATTGCCTGAATTTGCAACTTAAATTTTCAGCACTGTGAAAATGTTCTCTCTCTCTCTCTCTCCCCCCCCCCTCATTTCCCAGATGAATAAAAGAACTGGACAACCCATGATAACCATCTACCTTGACAAAGACACTGGGAAGCCAAAAGGAGATGCGACTGTGTGCTATGACGATCCACCCACTGCCAAAGCAGCCATAGAATGGCTGGATGGTGAGTTAGTGGCAACACGCACGTCACTACTAAGGGTTTAATTGAGAGTTTGCAGGGATTTGGCTTAAGGTGCCCACAGTCAGCAAGCCTGGGTTATGCGTTTGATGTCTGCAAAGGTGCCGTCGGAGGAGTGAGTGATTCAACCTTGAACAAAAGGATGTTTTGCCTCACGGAGAGAGAAAAACATGCAGAGGTCTGCCGAAGCCTCAGAAATGGCTACGTGAATGCAATGTGTGGAGAGTTGGCTGCCCCTCTCTGTTGAGTTTAGCTATGCAAAGACTTAACAGTGGTTTCTTCCAGCTTGGGGGAGGATTGGAAACTTCTTCCCTGGGTCAGCTAAGCGGAGGACCCCTCCTTTCCCTGTCATTTTCAGCCATCCCTGTTTTTTCTCCGTTGAGGAAGACACGGGACTGCTCTTGCCAGTTCAGACATTTTACACCTTTCCCCCCTTCAGAAAGCTTGGCTGATGCTCTTCAGACTAGCCTGGCATGAATATTGCTGGTGGGTGGCTCCTTCCTTCCCACCAATTATGCTGTTGGGGCAGTGTTTCCCAACCTCAGCAGCTTCCAGCTGTGTGCCCTTCCAACTCCCAGAATTCCCCAGCCAGCCTTGGAAGTGCACACGGCTGAGCGTGAGAAATATTGTGTTGGGGAACGGAGTCCTGTTCCCAATTCCTCCTCCTCCTCCTCCTCCTGGCACGACGGCCCTGAGGACCCTGCCTTAAATTTGAATAGCTCAGGCCTCCTTACCAGCTGTCCACGTGGCGAGCCCCTGGGGCGCGGCGTTGAAGCTTGGATGACCAAGACCATTTCTGCTTCGTTTCAGGGAAGGAGTTTCAAGGCAGCAAACTCAAGGTCTCCATGAACCGGAAGAAACTGCCTCTGAACAGCATGCGAGGAGGCATCCTGCCACGGGAGCCTCGTGGCATGCCCCCGCCTCTCCGTGGAGGTAACCTTGGGGCCCAGGGCATGCGGTCTCCGGGCATGCACAAAGCGGCATGTGAGGCACCACTGGGGGGTGGTGGTCCTTGGACTCACCAGCTGTTGTCTTTTAGGCCCAGGAGGGCCAGGTGGCCCTGGCGGTCCGATGGGTCGTATGGGCAGCCGAGGTGGTGACCGGGGTGGAGGCTTCGCCCCGAGAGGGCCCCGAGGATCCAGAGGAAACCCTTCTGGTGGAGGAAATGTCCAGCACCGAGCCGGAGATTGGCAGTGCCCCAACCCGTAAGTCCTCTGATGCTTCTTCCCTCCCAAAGATAGTAACGTCCCGGCATCTCTGGCCTGCTTTGGGGCTTCCATATCGCAAAAGGCTGGGAATAAAGCAGGGCCCTCTCTCTCAGCGTAACTGATCTCTGCATGGCATGTTCGTCGCCCAGCTTTTTAGTGCCTCTGCCCACCTTGGGCAGGACACACAGGTGTTCCTCGACTTACAACCGTTCGTTTAGTGACCCAAGTTACAACGGCACTGAAAAAAGGGCCGATTTGCACACTTACCACCGTTGCAGCGTCCCCGTGGTCACACGATAAAAATTCAGACGCTTGGCGACTGACTCATATTTATGACCAGTATCTTTGTGATCCCCTTTTGCGACCTTCAGCCAAGCGAAGTCAATGGGGAAGCTGGATTCACCTAACAACCGGGTTACTAATTTAACAGCTGTAGTGCTTCTTCGCTTAACGGTAGAGCTCAAGGAAGGTCACAAAATGAGGCAAAATTCATTGTCTCGCTTAGCGACAGACATTTGGGGCTGAGTTGTGGTTCGTAATTCAAGGGCTGGTTGTCGTTCATTTTCCTGTCTTACCTACACAAGTTCCTAGCCACTCTCCTGCTTTCCCAGAAAAGCAGAGGTGACGCTCTCCGCAGCGGTCCTCCTGCAGGACGAGGGGCGCTGCTCCTCCTTTGCCCTTGCCTGAGAGCGGGGGGGGGGGCTTTGGCTGCCTGGGTCAGGCCGGGCCTCCCCACAACAGGCATTCTCCTCTCAATGGAACCCTGGTCCTTCCTAGGGGCTGTGGAAACCAGAACTTCGCTTGGAGAACAGAATGCAACCAGTGCAAGGCCCCGAAGCCCGAAGGCTTCCTTCCACCGCCCTTCCCTCCACCAGGTACGTCCCGACTCTCTGCGAGCTGGGGTGGGAGTCGGAATATGTGACACTGATCTCTGCTTATGTGATATTCACAAGGTCCTGGATTCTTGCTTGGAAAACCGCTGCCACTTAGAGGGCTCATATACGGGACAAATAGTGGTAAGGGTACTGTACAGGTGGTATCTTTTTCCTTCATTTGCGTATTCGCTTCTGGAGCAGTACATGAGGAGATGGTCCCACACAGAGTAGAACAGGAGCCGCTGTTGGTAACTAGCAGCGTGACCCACGGGCGCATGCTCGGACAGGAGCCCAGGTAGAGAGGAAGCTGCTCCATCATTGGCGGTGGGGGGGGCTGGGGGTTCTTCCGCAAGAGCTACGCCAGGTTCTATGGGGCCCGGGATAAGGAAAGTTCTGGAAGAGCTTCGGTGTCTTCCCATCTCCTGTGCAATGTGTTGACGCAAGCAACTTCTCTGTGTGGCTGCTGACGACTTGGAGCAGGCGGTCTCCAATCTGGGTAACTTTTAAGACCGGTGGACTTCAATTCCCAGAATTCTTCAGCCAGACAAATAGAACCTCCCACTTGTAGTGTTCCTGCAGTCACGTGAATTAATGTTGGGGCCCTTGGCAACCGGTATCGATTTAACCCTGATTGCAGCTTTGCCCTGGGCTCCTAAGATTACCATTATGTCAGGGGTCCCCAGCCCTCTGGTCCGTGGCATGCCAGCAACCGGTCCACGCAGACAAGCGAAGCCTCATCCGCGGGATGCAGGCAGCATGCTAAACCACGCCCCTCCCATCTGCAAAAAAACCCTCTCTCCACAGAACTGGTCCCTGGTGCCCAAAAGGTTGGGGGCCTCTGCATTATGGGACCCTCCCAGTAGGCAGAGTCAACAAGGAAGCTGGATTTGCTTAATGACCACACGCTTCTCTTAATTGCAGCGATTCTCTTAATGACTATGGCCTAAAAAGGTCATACAACTCAGCCTTGCTGGTGGGATGGGACCATTTTTGTAGAGACCTTGTGCCCTTTAATAGGCAGCTACATGTTCCTCCCGTCGTGATTTCCTGTATTTGCAAGCTGCTTAGAAAGGACTGGTTGGGGCTGAATGAATTAAAAGGGTTTTTTTTTTTTTAAACCAGGGCGACACTATTCATTGCCCTGGTTTTTGCTTTCTGGCCAACCTTGCCTGAACGATCGGCCTGACTCCAGTTTTTCTCACTGGAGAAAGGGTTAAGATTCCCTGGGGAAAGCAAGCCAGTTGGGTGCTGGGCACAGTCTTGTCTTGACTGAATCGCCTATTTTGTTGTTTTTCCCCACCTTAGTTGCTCCCTACTTGAGGTAGCCAAGCCAGCCTCAACTTACCTCCAAACTCTCTTTAAACGTTAGGCTTAAAAGGCCCAGCAGCCCCCTGAGGATAAACTGGACGTTGGTTTATCTCAACTAACCGATGCCTTAAATATTAGATACGGGGCTGGGCATGAATAGCATGGTGGTGATGACAAAAGAGTATTTTGGTGCTTCATGCTGCTCTTTTAATGGGCAATCCCTGGCTCAGCCTGCATGTAACATGCCCTCCGTTGTGGCCCTCGCCACTTCCCTGTGAGAAGCAGCCTCCCATTCCCCAAAAGTCTGCATCTGATGAAGAGGCCTGCCCCAGTGTGCTTCCTTTGTCCCTGGACGAGCGGAACAAGCTGTCTCCTTGTCCTGGAAGCAGGGATCTCTACCACCTCAGCGGATGTCTTAAAACCTGCCCGCCTGCCGGCTTCTGTTTTTATCATCTGTGCCTCTTTGGAAAACAAAAATCAGCCCGATTTCAGAGCAGCGCTTTTCAAAACTGGGGAACTTTAAGATGTGTAGACTTCCAGCTCCCAGAATTCCCCAGCCGCTGTGGTGGTTTTGGAATTCTGGGGGGGCTCAGAGTCCACATATCCTTAAAGTTGCTTAGTTTGGAAAAACAAAACAAAACCCCACTCTTTTAAATTTCAAGACCTGTTAGGAAAATCTGATCTCCTAATTTGGAATCTGTTAGCACAAATCTCACCCCTACAAACCATCCCGCTTTAATGTACTCGATGGAAGTCAGTTCAGCTTGACTCTTTCTCCCTTTGGATATACCGAAAGCATGAGAACAGGAGAGAAACGGGGCATTTGGGAGTTTGCTTGCTGCTCTGTCCACACCCACCACTGTCACGTTGACAGAGGAGTGGACGGATCCTGTTTTTTGGGGGTGGGCGATTTAAAATGCACCCGCGATTTTATGGTGTCCCGAGTAGCTTGACCCGTGTGAAGCCAGCCCGCCGTGGGTGCTCCTGAGACGGGTGGCCCTGCCTTGACTGAGCACTGCTGTCTTCCTGCCTTAGGTGGCGACCGCGGCAGGGGTGGCCCCAGCGGCATGAGAGGAGGCCGAGGAGGGCTCATGGACCGTGGCGGCCCCGGAGGGATGTTTCGTGGCGGCCGTGGCGGAGACAGAGGTGGATTCCGAGGAGGCCGTGGCATGGATCGTGGGGGCTTCGGAGGGGGCCGGCGAGGAGGCCCTGGGGGGCCCCCTGGACCTCTTATGGAGCAGCTAGGAGGCCGAGGCAGCAGGCGTGGAGGACCAGGGAAGATGGACAAGTAGGTGTGGGAATTTGGGATGGCGGAGAAGGAAAGGAAGCCGGAGGGGGCGGGATTTGGAGAGCTTAGCTCTGTTCTGACCCTTTCTTTCTTCCAGGGGGGAGCACCGTCAGGACCGCAGAGACCGGCCCTATTAGCGGCCAGCGACTCCCCTTTTTTTTCCTGCTGGACTGCATTTACTACCAGATTTATTTTTTAAACCAGAAAATGTTTTAAATTTATAATTCCATATTTATAATGTTGGCCCACAACATTATGATGATTCCTTGTCTGTACTTAGTATTTTTCACCATTTGTGGAGAAACATTAAAACAAAAGTTAAATGGTAGCGTGCCGAGTTATTCTTTATTCTTTTTCTTTCTTCCTTCCTTCCTTCCTTTCTTTTTTTAAAAAAAAATATATGGTTGTTTTAACTAAAAACTCGTTTGGAAAAACAAAAAAGCAGCTTTGTTGTGAGCATGCCCAGTAAATTGTGTGTGTTGGAAGTCAGGAGGATGGAAACTCAATGTAACAATGTTCATGATTGTGATGTTTTTTTTTTATTAAATAAACTTCCAAATGTTTATAAATGCAACACTTTGGAGCATGTCTTCACACCTGCAAGAATAAATTGCCCGTCAGGGAGTCCTCAACTTACGACACAACTGAGCCCCAAATTTTCTGTTGTCAAGTGAGTCAGTTGCCAAGCATCTGAATTCTGAACGTGGGGATGCCATTAGTGTGAAAAACAATCCTAAGTCACCTTTTTCAGTGCCGTTGTAACTTCGAACGGTCACTAAATGAACTGTTGTAAATTGAGGACGACCTGTATTCTTGAGGCTGTTTGGTTTCTTACCTGCAGACTCTTTCAGATCCGAAGTTTTTCATTCGGTTGTACACTGAATTATTTCACACGACGCCGTGGCTTGCCTATAGAACCATCTCAGTTTGCACGACGATTGTTTTAGTGACTTTTCGCCTAGCAGAGAAAGACCTCCACAGCAGTGCTTCCCAACCTCAGCAGTTTTTAAAATCTGGGGACTTCAACTCCCAGAATTCCCCAGCCAGCATGGAGTCTTCAATGACATTCTCAAGGTCATCGGGATGGGAACTGCGTAGGAATCTCTCTGGTGGGAACCGTTCCACAATGGAGAAGTTGCCTCTCTGCAGCAGGTGGCAGCATTTTGCTGTAACTCCACAGTATCCTCTCTTCCCTCTCCTTTGAAATTTCCCTGCCAGATGTGCAGCAGTGAAAGGCTGGCTTGAATAAAAGGAGCCAACAATTTCCAGATGCTGAATCGGAAGTACTGCAGCGTGTAATAATTGGAAGATCAGAACCAAAAAAAAAAAAACACCATTCCAGGATTACAGAATTCAGCCTGGCGCCAGAGTCTAGATGAGCATCTGCTTAAACACAGCCAGGGATTCAAGCCCAGGGTTAGAAGAAGCCTTGAGGTCATCAAGTCCAAATCAAAACATCCTCGGCTGCTTAACAGTATAACAGAAATAATAGAGTAACAAGAGTTGGATGGGACCTTGGAGGTCTTCTAGTCCAACCCCTGCTCAAGCAGGAGAACCTACGCCATTCAGGACAAGTGGTTGTTCAGTCTCTTCTTAAAGACTTCCTTTGTTGGAGCATTCACAACTTCTGAAGGCAAGCCATTCCACTGGTTAAAAGTTCTCAACTGTCAGGAAATTTCTCCTTAGTTCCAGGTTGCTTCTCTCCTTGTTTCATTTCCATCCGTCGCTTCTTGTCCTGCCTTCTCGTGCTTTGGAGAATAGCTTGACTCCCTCTTCCTGGTGGCAGCCCTTCAAATCCTTGAAGACTGCTATCACGTCACCCCTAATCCATTTGTGTCTCAAGTGAGACAGCGTTTCAGCCTTTTATAGAAATGTCCGCTGCCAAATTATTTCCTAGAATCTGGGCTCCCTTTGAATCTAGGTGGCCCCCTCCCTGCTCTCAGCTTTGTCCAGTTAATCCTCTTTTCTTTTGTTTTCCATTTTCAAACTTTGCAGTGCGATCATGACTCAGCTACTGACAAAAGCAGAGAGGAGAGATGTGAAGCTGTTAACTCTGATTTTGCAATACTTTCTAGTGCTACCAAACGGGGGGATATAGTGGAGCTATTCTGTCTTCTTTCCCTGCAAAGAAAAAAAAACGAGCTAAAAACAAAAGCAGGCTTTGCAAATTATACAGACGTGTCTGTGTAATCACCAGGCGTTGACTTCGGCTTAACGGAAACTTTACCTATATATCGTTTTATGGTTTATAACTTATTTGCTTTCCTGCTCTGTGCTCCCTGCCCCAATAGGACAAACGGTCGTGTTTAATCTACTGTCATAAAAAGTAAAGTTAACTTTGCTCTCCATTCTCATGTGCCGCAAAATGTTGCGGACGTGTCCATTAAGCCATTGGGCAGCGTTAAGCTTTAAGATGTGTGGACTTCAATTCCCAGAATTCTCCAGGTGACCTGAGAAACACAACATTCGTGTTAGGGTAAAAAAAAATGCTCTCTCTTTGTATGTGCCTGCACACATACTTCTGTACGAATAGGTTATACATGTAGCCCTTGACTTGGGATCACAATCAGGACCGGAAGTTCTGTTACTAAGCAAGTTGGTTTGTTAAATGACTTGCGTCCAATTTTATCATCCTTCTGTCACGATTGTTAAGTGAATCTGCCGTTGTTAGGCAAATTGTGTGGTCCTTAAATGACTCCAGCTTCCTCATTAACTTGGCTTGTTCTGGAAGCTGGCTGGGAAGGGCGCACAAATGATGGTCACATGATTCTGGGATGCAGCAACCGTCATTTAATTACATGGCAGTTGCTAACTGGCCCAAATTTTGGTTAGGTGACCGTTATGATGCTGAGACAGCCATAAGTGTGAGGACTGGCCAAAAGCACTTATTTCAGGGCCAATATCGAACAGTTGCTAAACAAAGGGTTGTAAGTCACAAGGCCCTGGGTCGAAGGGATGTTGACCTAGCCTCTTTGGCCAAATCCAGAGTTTAGCGATCCTTCTGTATTTAGGATGGGCTCTGAAGCCACATATTCCCCATCCTGCAAACTCCCAGATAGGTTTTTCTCTCGGTCTGGAGTTTTCAGAGTTTTTCAGACCCCGGAACTTGTTAAGTTCACCAGCTGGTGAACTCCAGCGTCTTTCCATTCGGATTGCTCCCGAATGGTTTTCCCTGGGTCTGATGACCCGGGTTGTTTTTTGTGCGCATTTGGGTTCAACGCTTTCTTGGCCCGCTGCCCTGTGTCACGTTGCCCGAGTTGGGCGGTCACTTACATGTGCTAAACAAATAAAGGGAACAAAAGTTCTCGCCAAACTGGGGTTTGAAGAACTGGAAATAATTTCTGGTTCAATGGCTTTCTTTGCTTCGCTGGCTGGGCCGGTTCCCAAGTTGGGGTAAAGAAAAGAGGATGTAGGTTTTCCTCTTTTCCACCCAGACGCCCTGGGCCGCCCCCTCCCTCCCTCCCTCCCTCCCTCGCTTGTCTCTGTTTTCCTCTGTTTGGGCATCCAGTGAAAAGCAGGGGGTTTCCATAGCAATCCCCATCTAAAGAGGAACCGAAAAGAGCCCCAGGACTCTACCGGGTTCAAACAAGTCTCTGTTTCAGCCTTAGCAACTCTTGACCTGAATCCAAATCCCAGAGCTGGATTGGATAATGCAGGGATGCTTGGTTGTGTGGACACAGCTCCCCTGGTTTGTGAACCCGGGTTGAAGTGTGGGTAAAGGCAGAGATCGGGGATCGGGGCGTCGTCTGAGCCAGATCGGAGCCCTCGGGTCTCTTGAGCTTGCACAGAGCGTTCCTCGTAGAATAAGCGAGGGATCTGCTTCCCTATTCTAGAAGTTGGGATATTATTATTTTTTAAAAAGGGCTGTGAAAGGAAGGGTACCAAGTCCCGAGCGCCCATCTACAATTCACGAGCTGAGAGAAACGGGAGGCATCCGGGAGCCCACCAGCCAAGCCAAGGTTGCCTCTGAGCGCGGGCCGAGCGCCTTGTCGCGGCCGCCCGCATTGCGCAATTCTGACCCCCCCTCCAGCTCCCGCCCGTCTGGCCTGCCCCCCCCCTCCCCGGCCAGAGCAATGCAGCGCTGACCCGAAGGAAGCGGGGCGTGTTCGGCTCTTGATCCGGATGAGATCAAGGCGCCGGCAGCGGCAGGCGGAGCCGGAGTGGCTCCGGTTTGCGCAGGACCTGCCCGGCCTCGCGCTCGCCGCCTCGGGCTCCGGAGGCGCGCAGTCCCGGCGAGGGCTGGTCGGGCGCAGTAGGCAGGATGCCCTCGGGGAGCCGGGGCCAAAGGCGCTGCTAGGGTTCCCCTCCTCCTCCTCCTCCTCCTCCTCCTCCTCTCTTCCTTCTCCTCTTTTCGTCCTCCTCCTCCTTTCCTCCTCTCTTCTTCCTCCTCCTCTTTTCCTCCTCCTCCTCCTCCTTTCCTCCTCCCTCCCCCCCCTCCTCCTCCTTTGCCGGGCTGGCAGCTCCACCTCTTCCTTCGCCTGGAGCCGCGGGATCCCGGGCCAGAGGCTGGGAAGCTCGGCGGAGGCAGCGGCAGCCCCGTCTCGGCTCTCCTGCCTTCCACCCCGCTCGCCCACTCGCGCGCTCGGGGGAGCCCCCAGCACCCCGGCCGGCTCTCCCCTCCTGGCCCAGGATCCCGGGCGGAGGAGGAGGAGGGCAGCCCCGCACGTGGGCCGGGCGGAAGGGACGCGCGATGCCGGACCGGCCGGGGTGAAGCCGAGCGCGAGGCGCGGGGGGGCCTCCGGCCAGCCTGCTGCGAGCCGGCCCGGAGCGCCCCGACATGGCCGGACAGGTGAGTCGAGTCGGGGGCGGCGGGGCCCGCCGGTGGCTCTGCGGCGCAGCTCTCGGGGCGAGTAGGGTGGCGCAGAGATTTGGCCGGGAAACTGCGGCGCCCGCCAGGATGATGACTTGCAGGTGGGAAGGGCGCCCCCGACGGCTCCTCGCCCGCCCGCTGCCCGCCTCCGCCTGGAGGGCAGCGCGGGCCCTTTGGAATAGGGCGGGGGGGCTCGCTGGGAAGGCCGGGAAGCATGGGCACTGGAGTCCCCGGAGGAGAGACCCTTGGCGCCCATCTGGCAGGAAAGCCGGGGAAGCATGGGCACTGGAGTCCCCGGAGGAGAGACCCTTGGCGCCCATCTGGCAGGAAAGCCGGGGAAGCATGGGCACTGGAGTCCCCGGAGGAGAGACCCTTGGAGCTCTTCTGGCAGGAAAGCCGGGGAAGCATGGGTATTGAAGTCCGAAGAGCTCCAAGGGTCTCTCCTCCAACTGCCCCCTGCGTCCCAGCCTTGGGCCGTCCCCCCTCTGGCTACAAGGTGTGCGTGGTTCCGGAGACTGGGCGTCTGAGCCTGTCTGTCTGTCTGTCCCTCCGTCCATCTCCGCCTGCCCCCCTCCCACCCCCGCCTTCCCGAAGTGTATCCCACCCCCTAGACGAGAATGGGCTCTGGAGTTGCCGGCTGGGGCTGGAGGGAATCCCCTCCCCCTCATTCTGCCGACGGCTTCTGTCATTCTCTCCCCCCCCCCCTCCAGTAATTCAGAGGTTGTGTTAGCGGGACGGCGGATCGGCTGCGGAACGGGGGGGAGGGGGGCTGAAATAACCGGGATGGCACACGAGCAGAAAGAGGTGGGAATCGGAGGGATCCGGACGTGGGAATGCCCCCCCCTCCTTTCCAGCAACCTCTCCTTCGCTTCGCTCCAGGGCTGTAATTTTGTGGGGAAGGGGCATTATTAGCCCTTTGCTGGCCGCTCTTCTGGGAAGGCTGCAAATAGGGATCACATGATCCCAGGATGCTGCAACCCTCATAAATGGGCAGGCTTTGGAGCAGGAAAAAAAGGGGGGGTAGAAAATGTACAGAACAGACCGCTGTCCCCCTCTTGAAACCTCCATCCGTCCTTCAGCACTAAGAGAAATCCGAAAGATTTTCTGGCACATGGTAGAAAAACAGGAGCCTCCTTCTTGGGCAGGGATGTCTTTTGGCACATTCCTGGGCACATCTGCTTATTTGTGCAGATGTGGGGCGGCACCTTTTCCGAGTAACATGTTTTATTAAAAGGTGTGTGTGCTGTTGTGAGCAGCAGCCTTTTTGTGAAATGTGTTACTCGGAAAAGGCACTCAGTTGACCCCTCCTGATTTTATTCATGCAGGGAACTGATCTCTGTAATAAAATAAATGAGATGTACCATCCTGGAAGGTAAAATCATATTTTAATCTGACAATTTAAATATTTCATTTTAATTTAATTTTAATTTTGTAATTGTTATTGGTGTTTTTAATCGATTGTCAGCCGCCCTGAGTCCGCAAGGAGAAGGGCGGGATATAAATTCGAATAATAAATAAATAAATAAATAAAATAAAGAATAGAATAACAGAACAACAGAAGTTGGAAGGGACCTTGGAGGTCTTCTAGTCCAACCCCCTGCTCAAGCAGGAGACCCTATGCCATTCCGGATAAGTGGCTTTTCCAGTCTCTTCTTGAAAATCTCCAGTGATGGAGCATCCACAGCTTCTGGAGGCAGGTTGTTCCGCTGGTTAATTGTCCTCACTGTCAGGAAATCCCTCCTTAGTTCTAGGTTGCTTCTCTCCTTGATTAGTTGCCATCTGTCGCTTCTTGTCCTGCCTTCAGGTGCTTAATAAGTTGACCCCCTCTTCTTTGGGGCAACCCCATAGATACTGGAAGACTGCTATCTTGTCACCCCTACTTTTCCCTAGACTAGACAACCCAATTCCTGCAACCATTCTCCGTATGTTGCTTTAACCTCATTCATGCAGGGAACTGATCCCTGTAATAAAATAAATGAGACGTACCATCCTGCAAGATCAATAAAGCGAGTCACTCAATCAAGGATCACCGATATGGAGAGAGTTATTAAGATTACTGGAAGGTGCTCTGTACGGGCTCAGATACATGCTGGCTTTTGCCCCAGCAGCATCTGAAAGAAAGGAACGTCCAAAGACTTCGGGGAAAGAGCGCTTTCACATTTCTGTTTTTCTACCTTTCAAAAGGGTTCAAGACCTGAGTTCCTCAGGATAGGGTGAGCTTCCGTTCCTTCCTCCAGCTCCTGCCCACCTGGCTACATACCACAAGAAATTGTCTTCAGACAATGCTGGCCAAGAAACGGAACTGAGCACCGTGCCCTAGAGTCAGACACAAGTAACAGGAAAAACTTTTATCTTTTTTACCCTTCAAAAGTAAAGTCTGTCCCTGGAATCCTGCAGTATCTGTTTATTGCCCTACCTTGAAGGGTTCATGTGCATCACCCGGGAGTGTTGTGCTCAACCTTTGAGACTTGTCTCAAAGGAAACCAGGTTTATGCACGACACAATTTCTAGCAGCGTCTCTTGCAGTACTGGGCTGAAGGGAATTGTGAGAAACAGCACAAAGCACACACCCCCTCTCCTTCCAATGGGCTCACAATGGCAATTGCAGCTCAGCAAATCCTCGGCTGAATACACAAGGGTGACTCATCCTCTAGCAGGCAAGCAAGCAACAACAACAACTTTTTTGCCTATGTCCAATCAGTGGGACCACTGGTTTCCAAGGAAAAAAATTCCCAAGCATCCATGGAAACCCCTACGCCTGTTTGCCCGTGGCCCAACCACCAGCTTTGTAGACGGATCCTGGATCTGGGATGTGCTTTAGTGAGAAGAATTCCTGGTTTAAAGAAAACGAGAGAAGATTTGGTTTTAACCAAAGTTCTTTGTCTCTGTATATATTTGGTTAAAAAAAAAGTTTTAAAAAGTTTTTAAGGAGCTCTGTAGCCCTCTCTTCTCTGTGGCCGTACTTTGTGGTGCTATTCAAAATGAAAAAGAAGAGGTACAGATGGAAAGCAGTCCGGAAAAGGACAGAGAGGTGTGGAAAGTTCTGTGTGCAGGCCAGGTGTGTAATTGTTGCTCTCAGTTCTGGTTGTAATCCTGTTCTCACATGTCTGGAACTAAGCAGGTTTGGACATAAAGGCTATGTCAAGTCAATCTAAGATTAATGGCTTCGGTGAACACCATAGCAGCTTCTATCCGCTCTAAATTTAGAGCAGTGTTTTTCAACCTTGCCTGCTTTAAGATGAGTGGACTTCAACTCCCAGAATTCCCCAGCAAATTCCCCATGGCTGGCTGGGGAATTCTGAAAGCTGAAGTCCACCCATCTTAAAACAGGCAAGGTGGAGAAACATTGGTTTAGACTAGTCACTAGAGTGTCCAAGTTAGTAAGATCTTCTCCTTTGATAAAACACAGATGGCCTGCTTCCCATGTCCCAGCAGGTCAAAAAAGTCAAGATGGTGGACATGCAGATGAAGATCTGCTTGTGTTAATAAAAATAGATGGGCTTCAACTCCATAGTTTAGCAGCCACACATTTAAACAGCTTGGGTTAAGGCTTAGCAACTTACTTCCCCAACCTGGTTAGTGTTCACCTTGGTTAGTTTTATACGGGTCAGCATGTTGTGTGAACCCATCCTATTTGCTTAGTTGATTGATCACATTTTAGCATGCTGGCTGGGGGGTTCTGGGAGCTGAAGTATCGTATCTTCTATATCTTAAAAGTTGTCTCCTGCTTGACCAGGGCGTTGGACTAGAAGACCTCCAAGGTCCCTCCCAGCTCTGTTACTGGGTTATTCTGCCATGATTTAGTGCATGGAACATAAAATAATGATTCAGTAACCAAGTCATTTAGGTGAGTTGGGCTGTGTAGAAATGGGATAAATAAATATGTTTTAGGCACGAGCTGGTTACTATGCTGGATCGGCTACAGGATTAATAGAACAAAGGAATAATGGGGTGAGTCTTTGCCGCCTTGATAATATCTGATATCTCCCTTCCTCCATGCCCAACAGTGACCACGCCAAGACTCTGAACAATGGCTGAGCCTAGCAACATCCAGTCAGCGGCTTCTAAGAGCATCCGTCCATTCCGTTCCAGTGAGGACTATCTCTACGCCATGAAGGAGGACCTGGCGGAATGGCTGAATACCCTTTACGATCTTGATGTCCAGGTGGAGAACTTCATGGATGCCCTGGAGATGGGCTACGATCTCTGCCAGCATGCCAACAACGTCAACCGTATCGCCCTGGAGTTCCAACAGTCAAACCCGGAAGCTGCTTCTCACATGAGAATCCCTCAGAAGGAGGTGATCTTCCAAGCAAAGAACGTTGTCCCTGGCTCTTTCATCGCTCGGGACAACATCTCCAACTTCATCCAGTGGTGCCGTCAGGAGCTGGGCATTCAAGACGTGGTGATGTTTGAAACCAACGACTTGGTGTTGAAGAAGAACGAGAAGAACTTCGTCCTTTGTCTGCTGGAGGTGGCCAGGAAGGGTTCCAAGTTTGGGATGCTGGCTCCCATGCTCATCCAGATGGAGGAAGAGATTGAGGAGGAGATGAGGGACCACCAAGTGGTCTGTGGAGAGCTGAAGACAGAGCAAGTGATCCAAGATTTGGGGCCGAAGTCTCCCGTTTACTTGAACAAGACGCAAAGGATAACCTTGTGTGACCTCAAGAATCTGGATGAGCTGGTGAGTTCTTGCATTCCACTTTAGTTTTATTTATTGAATATAGCTGCATCTTCCCCCTTTCCTTCGACTTTTCAAGATGGCAGGTTGAGTTTCCTCTATCATTCACATGAAGTCTTCAAGACTGGCTTCTGGGTTTGGACCTGGCTATTCCAATCCAAGCTGGCTCACTTCCTTTGCTCTATTTTTAAAAAGTCTGTAGCTGAGAATGGATGTAGGTAAGGGGAGATGGCTGCCTTCTTCCATCTGGTGTCCTCCAGATGGAATGAGGACCTACAAGTCCCCACTAAGAAGTTGTGGAGATTATGGGAGTGCATTTTGGTCCCAATACCTCTGAATGATCCCAGGTTGAGAAAATTGTTGGTGGTTTCTGTGAGATATTCTTGATGTATGCCAATGTAATTCTTTTTAGGGTGTGTGTTAGTTGTGCTGTATTGGGTTGAGTGGTAAAGTTGCGTGGATATCCATTTTGTTGGAACTAAACTAAACCCCTTTGTGTTAATTACAGAGGTTAATGCCATCAAACAGAAGCTGGAGAGCAAGAGTCATGAGCCATTCCGATCCCTGCCCTGCCCTTGCCCTTAACAAGAGTTATACTCATTATAGGACTCTCAGTGGCTCCATCCAATTCTGTAATCCGTGTTCTAAATTAAATAGATCCCAATGTTTGTAGGACACACTAAATCCTCTGGTCTAATTCAGTTGGGCCTGCAGGCTGGGCCATCCCATGCTCCAAATGTGTCTTGGCTGTTTGTTTGTTGAAGTTTTACATCCCTTTCTTCAACCTCTGTGTTCCTCTTGGCTTTCTCTTTGATTGATGCTATTCTTGGATTTGGGGGCAAACTGGCTCATACAGTATTATTTCAAGGTTATCAATATGCCTCTGACTAGCTTGATAGGAACCAGAAGGAGAAGGATGGCTGGATGGGAAGGAAAGAGAGAATCAACTCTGAATGAGTTGCCTGTCACTCAGAGAAGACCGGAAATTGTTGGCTACAAAGACCATCTCTTTTGGCTTAATATTAGCCCTGTTTGCTGGAGGAGATGGGAGATAGGAAGGTGAGATAGGACAATTCTAGGTTTAGCTTTCATGTAGTTTAGAGATTTAATTGTTCTGAGAAGCGCTTTTCCAGTTGTGGTTTCGAGCTTCTTTAAATATTTAATTCAGTCAACATTTCATTATTCTGGGTGCCTTCTTTTTCCAAAGTGTGTTTGTTTTGGCCGTCTTTCTCTTGCGTCATCTTTACGCCTTTTTATCAGATTTGCAGACTCCTTAATCTCTTTCTCCAACCCTATCTTTAAATAACCCTATTTAAATAAATAACCCTGTCTACACAAATTTATTTCACTGGTGGGAATCGTCCCTTTATTCTGTCTTTTTAAGGTATGTTACCGTGATTGGCAGCTAACAACGTGCCAGAGTTAGCCCCAAAAGCTCAAGGGCTCAATTAAAATGTGACACTAAAGGGAGAAAGAATTGGGAGGCAGGAATTAGACAAACTCAGACATACATTCGTAGTTATAAACTTTTATGGGAGAACCAGCCAAGCAGCACCAGTGGGTTGTCAAAGGACGTGATTATTTAGCAACATGAATAAATGAACGCGGGCCAAATTCAGCATATTGTAAAGTCAGACTTTTCCTGATCCATGTTTTGCCTCTGCATCCTTCTTGTCACACCTGTCATTTGCATAGTTTTGCTTTATCTCATGGAGAAAGCCATTCCAAAAAATAAAATTGGAGGAAGGAATTAGGGGTGGGAGAGAGAGAAAAAAAATCTCTCTTCTGCAGCACAGAAAATGCTTATTGTTCCTTCTGAACATTGCCCTGTGCCTTTGAACTGAAAGACATACTGTCTATTTATTTAGGTTATATTATGTTTGTTTAGGGTTGGCTTCCCTAAAGCTGCTACTTTAAGCCACAAGTCATTTTGGCCTCTGGAGAAAATGTTGGGCTGCTGTATTCATCACCAAGATGTCACTTTTCCACCTTCTCCTCCGCCCATGTCAACAAGCAGACATCCAGCCCATAATTTTGAGACTGAAATAGCAGAGAATAACAGAGACATTCATCAGTTTTTCTTCATGTGGACAAATGTCCCTACGTAGCCAAAGGGCGAATATAAGAGGAGGACGGAAAATGAGAGACAAAACCAGGATATTCTCACAACCAACTGAAGAAAAAAAACGTTGTGTATAGGAAACTTACACCACGGCCGTAAGGCAAGGACTACCCGTATTTCCTCTGCCGTGGTGGTCTGTGACACCGTTTTAGGGGTTCCCTATAAGCCTGTCCAAATTTAGCTTGTCGAGCAAATCACGAAGTTGTGGGAATGCAACCGCTCTTGTAAAAACGGGGTTTTGAAAAAATAATCCTGAGTAATTTTGTCTGTGAAAAAATACCGACCACGGTGTCAGTGTTGAGATTTATCTTCTACTTCTGACATACTTAGCTCTTTAATGGCCCACGATGCTCTTTCTCAACCATCTCATTTGCTGTACCTGAAGGGGAACACGTTGTAATAACACGACACAACCTGGATGAAGTCACTTCTTCCCAAGTGAGCAAGCCTCACGGCTAATTGAAGTTTTATAGAAGGCGGTTGAGTCAGCTGATGTCTCTCTTTCCTGGCCCGTCCTGGATAAATTGCTGCCTTTATTTTTAGGTGTGGTGTTCTCAGGCCTTTTATGGTTTTGCCAACGCAAACTCGCCCCAAGGTACGACACACCCGCTGTGCAAAGCAGAGAAGCATTCAAAGACGGAAATGGGTCTGTTTTCATGTAAAGGGAATTCTCTTAAGAATATTCATAGACAGTTGTGATGACAGAATCCATTGGGCAATCTTTGGCTGGACTGAAGACGAGTAGTTAACCTACGCAGGCATCTTTTTTGTTTTAATATAATCTTGAACGATGAGCGGGGCCTGTAAAAGTTGACACTTTCTTGGCTGGATAGAATTTGCTTGCCTATCCACCAAGTCAAAGGAGAGTCCATCTGTGATGGAGAGGATGAGAAAGGAGGATAAGAAAGAGAGGGGAGGGAAAGAAAAAGAAAGAAAGAAAGAAAGAAAGAAGAGGAAAGAGGAAGAAGGAAAAGGGAGGGAGGGAGGGAGGAAAGAAAGAAATAAAGAGAAGGAAGGAAGGAAGGAAGGAAGGAAGGAAGGAAGGAAGGAAGGAAGGGAAAGAAAAATACAATACAATACAATACGGATTTCTATTTTCTGAGTTCAGATAGGATATCTCCTTGCCACAAATGTTGGCATTAAAATTAGGAATGGCATTAAAGACCTCTGATGAGGTCTTCATTGGGGGAAATGCTGCAAAAATCTCTCTCTGCCTTTGATGTTTTTACTATTTTTGGGGGGTGGGGAGACCTTATCCTAAAAGAGACTGGACTGACTCTTGTCTGGAATGGTCTAAAAGGTCTCTCCGGCTTGAGTAAGGTTCAGACTAGAAGACCTCCAAGGTCCCTCTAAGTGTGTTATTCTGTTATATCCACGAAGACTAGAAAGCTGCTTTTCTTTGAAAGAAGGAAGGCTGGAATAACAACGCAAAAACCCTTAGAAAGCTGCTCTCCAGATCCAGAGGACTTTTTCCACCTCAGCTGGTCTGAAAAATCCTCCCCACCCCACCCCGCCCCCTGCAAGGGCTGGTTGGGACTTGGCACTGGTTGGCTTCCCGCTGGGGCTGCAGTGCAATTTTACTGGCTGTTCATTCATCTGTCTCGGTGTGGGTCTCTCTTCTAAGCAACCCAGTGTAAATAAACTGGCTCTCCAACTTCGACTGGATGCTTTCCAGAGCCCTGTCTGGTGCAAAGGAAAAAAAGTACAAAGTGGTCTGAAGTGTGTGTGTGTGAGAGAGAGAGAGAGAGGAAGAGAGAGACAGAGAGAGAGACAGTGGGAGAGAGAGACTCAAATCTCCCTTCAGTCCAACTTTGATTTTATACATTTACCATGTCGTTTCCTTGCAACCACACGGAAGACATTTCCCATTGCCTTCCACTTCCCAGCCCATCCAGAATTCTGGCATCTTCTGGCGATCTGTCCTTCGAATTCTCGCACACTCCAACCCTGTTTGATCAACTGATGGTGTTAGACTCGGGTTTTCCAACTTCAGCAATTTTAAGCTGTCTGGACTTCAGTGACCAGAAGTCCCCAGCAGCATACTTTATTATGTGTGGACTTCAATTCCCAGAATTCCCCAGCCAGCGTGGTTTAAGAAGCATGGACTTCAACTCCCTAGAGCCAGAGCATGCCTTAACACATGTGGACTTCAACTCCCAGAATTCCACAGTCAGCATGCAGGCTGCGGAATTCTGGGAGTTGAAGTCCACTCGACTGAAAATTCCCAAGGTTGAAAACCATAGCTTGAAGTCCTAACCAAGCCCAACTGTGCTTAACTCCCAAACTTGGGCACGGTTGGCAGGAACAGCTTTTCGCCATGAGCCAGTCTGGAGAGGACAGGAGCCAAGGCGGATCTTTTCTGATTAAGCTTAACATTCCTTTTTAATTTCCAATTCCTTCCCTGCCCTGATTCCTTGCTAAATCTGCAACTGGCAGATGGGTGACCTCTTTGTTGCGTGCCAAGGGACCGGATTCAGCTCCCCACTCCCAGGAGCTTCCCATCCGATGCCAACCAAGAATCGGCTGGTCTTGGGGATGACCCTGCTCTGCAAATAGACGGCCATCTGCCAACTTCCTAAGCCCGCTGGATTTAAATTCCTTTTAAAGGATCTTTTTAATTTTGTTCTTTTATTACAGCGTTGGCACCGGGGAAAATATCAGGTTTATCCCTAGGAAGATTCTTGAAGCTCATTATTTAGAGCCAGATGCTGTCATGGGGTCTGCTTAGAACACAGAATAACAGGAAGGGACCTTGGAGGTCTTCTAGTCCAACCCTCTGCTCAACAGGGAGTCCTATACCATTTCAGACAAATGGCTGTCCAAACTCTTCCTAAAAACCTCCAGTGTTAGAGCACCCACAACCTCTGGAAGCAAGTCGTTCTGCTGGTTGAGCTCATTGTCAGGAAATTTCTCCTTAATTCCAGGTTGCTTCTCTCCTTGATTAGTTTCCATCCTTCTTTGCTTCTTGTCGTGCCTTCTGGTGCTTTGGAGAATAGCTTGACTCCCTCTTCTTTGTGGCAACCCCTGAGATATTGCAAGGCTGCTATCATGTCACCCCTAGTCCTTCTTTTCATTAAACTAGACTTACCCAGTTCAGGCAGCCGTTCGTCCTGTTCGGTTGATTTTTGTAATGGCTTTCTTTGCGTCTTAGGGATGTGTATGAAACAGGAGGCAGGCAAGGGATCTGAGCAAGCGTTAGGATGGCTCACAGCAAAAAGTCTGAATTGAACAGAGCAGTACTTTTCAAACTTGGCAACTTCAAAATGGGTGGACTTCAACTCCCAGAATTCCCCAGCCAGCCAACCAAGATGATGAAAAAGGAAGTCCAAGTTGCCTTTCTGGAAAAAGCTCTTTGGGGACAGACTGGGTCAAGCTAACTGAGGTTTGGTCTTGGCAGCGAAGAAGGGGTTGGAGAGAAGGGTCTTCTTGGGACCAGACAAATCAGACAATTTTTGTCTCTGCCTTCTCTCCCCTCCCCACTCCTGCCTCTTCTGCTCGTAGACCGAAGGAGACGGCTTGTCGCGTGTCAGTGGGTGAATTGAAAGATTAATCCACTTTCCACCCAGCTGGGTTGTTTGGAAATGGATGCCTTAACATTTCTTTCTGGTTCGTAAGAGTCCGGCTGTCTGCCCAAGGCTTTGCTTTTATGGGCATGGGGCAAACAGAGCAGGAACTGGGAAACACCCTCACTCCCTTCCTTTCTCTTTCGGTGGGAAGAAACGATTTGTCATCCAGCCCTGCCAGGTGCTCTTTTCCCAGGGATTCTGCAGAGACAAATCGTTTTTCCATTGGGGATGCTGGACTCAATTAACGATGGTCGAAGCTGCCAGAAGAGCAAGAATCAGAGAAAAGAAAGAAAGAAAGAAAGAAAGAAAGAAAGAATAGGAGGAGGAGGAGGAGGAGAAAGAGGAGGAGGAGAAGGAGAATTATTCCCAGAATTCCCCAGGCATCATGGGCGGACTTCACCTCCCAGAATTCCATGCAGGCTAGGGATTTCTGGGAGTTGAAGTCCACATGTCTTTAAGCTGCCAGGGTTTCAAAACAGGGATTTAGGACGACATGGACTTTGAATTCTCCCTCCGCCCTAACTAAATATTATTGGATCAGCCCTGCCAGATTTTTTTTTCCCTCTTGTTTTGGGCAACTACGGAGCACTAAATGTGGGGAAAAAAATGGGTTGCTTTCTTTCCTTTCTCTCTTTCAAACGAACAGGGGAAAAAAATCGTTTTCTTTGCTTTCTGTTTCCTCTGCTAGCAAGAACCCTCCCAAACGGACTTGGAAAATTCCGCTGATCAATTTTGTTCCATCCAGGGACAAAAAAAAAAAAAGGGGGGGGGAAGTGTTCCTTTTCCCACCGGGACCTTGCTTTCCTCGCTTGTGCCTGCTTTCAAAAACAATGACCTCATTTTCCCACGTCTCCAGGTAGCTTTAGGGAGGCAGACTAATAAAAACCCAATCATTGAATCCTGGAATTGGCAAAGAGGAGAGAATAATCTTGAGTCAACACTGGAGGTGGCTGATATCCACAGATTTGGGATCTGCAGCCCCAGGGCCTTTTGGAAAGACACTTTAAAACAAGCACTCTTAATGAAGCAATAAATAATTGAGCAAGCAAGTATTTCTCAAGCGCTTTTTATTGTTGCTGTTATTGTTATGAATAAATGCAGAGACCGAAGGTGACACCCTTGAAAAAAAACACAATGAACCTGTGATTTATGGGTTTGGAGATTAGACCAGCAGATAATGATAAGAAGGACGTGAGAATGGATAACATATAAACACTGAAAAAAAAAAAACAAATTAAAAGCCACTTTAATACCACTGTTGCTTTTTCTTTTTCTTCCTCTACGTTTTTTTCTCTATATCTTTTTTTTTTTTTGCTTGCTTGCTTGCTTATCACCTTCTGGGCTTTTCAAAATTTGTATTGTTTTTATTCTGTTAAAAAAAAAAATAAAAAAGAAAAAAGATGACACCCATGGAAAACCTCGTACAGGCAGTCCCTGACTTACGACTACAATCGGGTCCCATTTTTTTTGTCGCTAAGCGAGACAGTTGCACTGTACCTGTAGCTGGATAGGTTATTTGCTGCCCGATTTAACCCGTGTGTTTTTCCTCTGTTTCTCCAACCCGGTTTGTTTTCTCTCCTTCCAGGTAAGAGAGATCCTGGGCCACTGTACCTGCCCATCCCAGTTCCCCATGGTCAAAGTCTCGGAGGGCAAATACAAAGTTGGAGACTCTAACGCGCTCATCTTCGTCCGAGTAAGAGCTTCTGCAGCTACTCTCTCTCCCTTTGTGCCAGGAGGAAAGCCTGAGATATATTTTTTTTCCATGCTGCATCCTATATTTTTAGGGGGGGAGAAAAAAACCATGGTATGGGGGGGGGAAGTGGGGGCAGCTGTGCTCATGTTCACATGCCCGCAGAGAAGCAGGAAACAGATGTTGCTAGCAGAGCATCTGCAGAAAGTTAATGACCCCCTTTGCAACAGGCTCCTTCATTGTGTCCCTGTTTGAGCCACCCAGCAATTCATATCCATGGCAATGGAGACTCGCTCCAGCTGTTTTAGGGGACGGCTCTGCATTTATGCCACGCTGCCTGTCCCCCCCTCCCCCCAATCCTTCAGAAATAGGTTTTTCTTAAGAAAAAAAAATAACAGTATTGGGGAAAGACAGCAGGCAGGGCCATGGAACGGGCGAAGCAGAGTGGGCGAAGGAGCTGAGCTGAGGGTCTGGAAAGCACCAGCAGATCCACGTCAGATCCACGGATCATCTGGCACAGATTTATATAAGCCGGGGAGGGGTGGGGGAGGTAGGGAAGGGAAGGGGGGGGTTGACCCAGAGCAAGGGGGAGAAATCAGGCCAGGGCTAAAGAGCCTGATCCTTGGACAGGCTTCAAAAGCTGTCTCAGGTCACCCTTTGCTGATCTCTCCCTTCTCTGTGCAAAAACCCTTCGCTGCTTTCTGTCTTTCTGCACCCCAGCAGAGGCCAAAAGGGATGGAGGGGGAGGGCTTCATCCCATCCACCCCCATATCTACTGCATGGTTCCAGCCACCGTTTTGATATTATACGTACATTCCCTGGACCCTCCTACAGCTCTGTTTTTCCGCAACCTAAACCTGTGCATTTGCAGACAGATGTTATCTAGTAGGGTAATGAAACATCTGCAAGAAAACCACCAAGCTCAGAGAACATCAAGAACCCCCCCAGTCCTTTTTCTCCTCCTCCTCCTCCTCCTCCTCCTCCTCCTCCTCCTCCTCCAACCTCAGTTCCTTCTAGCACTGATGATGTTACCTGGTAGGTTAATGAAACATCCGTAAGAAAACCACCAAGCTCAGAGAGCACCAAGGACCCCACAGTCCTCCCCCTCCCCCTTAAAACTTGGCATTGGGATGTTGTGTTTAATCACCACTTTGAAAGCAGGGTGTGCAAGATCCAGAAGGATTGGTTAATTGCTTCAACGGCCTGTTTTATCCCCTCTCTCTGCTTACCCAGGCTTTCAGATTAAATTTTCTAAGCCTGTAAGATCAAAGTGAAATCTGCATGGTGGATGGAAGGAAGACATTTCCCCGGTTTCTCCTTCATTTTTTTTTTTTTTTTTTTGCAGTTTTAAGTAAGGATGGCTGCAAAACAATCCCTGCAAAATAGCTCGGATAAAAATAAAAGTCATAACCGAAGATAATCTCCTGCCCTTTCATGTTATTCCAGGCGGGATTGTTGTCCTGTTGTACGGTGCTTAATGACAGAGCTGGCTTTTTAGGGATAAGTTTACACAACCAGCTGCCGCTGTTTGATAGCTTGTTCCCGCAAAGGGAGGACCATCTCTGAAACGGAGAGATTTGAGACGGCTATTGTCTGTTTCAAGAAAAGCGTTGAAATGGCAGCCTTTAAACTCTGGGTGTTTCAATGAAGCCTTTTTTTCCCCTTGGCAAGGAGTTCCAAAGTCGACAAGAGGCCTTTGAGAAAAGGTTCCACGCATAGTCTCAGAATGTACAGATGGTTCTCACTTACGGCCAAAGTAAGTGTTGTTAAGCAAGGCAGTTGATAAGTCAGTTTTGCTCCATCTTGTGACTTTCCTAGCCACAGCTGTTAAGGGAATCGACGCAGTTATTAAGTCGGGGACACGGTCTTTTCCGTATCGTCGTAACTTTGAACCATCCCTAAATGAACGGTTGTAAGTTGAGAATGACCTGTCTGGCAAAGCCAAAAATGCAGAAATGTTCTTTGCCTTCAGAAGATGACTCTACCAGCCTGGTCCAGTTCTGGTCCTCAAGCGATACCTAAATGGCATAACTGTCAGATGTTATTTTAATTTCTTCCTAGGTTCTCCGCAGCCACGTGATGGTCCGAGTAGGGGGGGGCTGGGACACGCTGGAGCATTACCTGGATAAGCATGACCCCTGCCGGTGCACCTCCGTCTGTAAGTACCTCTGTGGGAGGGGGGGCTTGGTGTCAGGAAAGGAATGCAAGTGTCCTGCGTGAGGAATCAGGGCCATACAATAAGTTCCAGTTAAGATAATTTATTGCTTATGCCTATACAGGTAAGCCGTTGAAATACAGCCACAAGGGAGCCCAACATTTCTGTTGCTACGGTGGGCAGGACACATTGCTAAGTGAACCTTGCCCCGTGTTACGCCTTCCCTTGCCACGGTCGTTAAATGAATCACTGCAGGGGTTAAATTAGTCACACGGTTGTTACGCGAATCTGGTTTCCCCGTTGACTCTGCTCGTCAGAAGATCGCAAAATGCGATCCCACGATCCCAAGGTTAAGGCGTCCTTGGCCAATAGCTCCCATGGCTAGTAGCTACTGCCTATGAAGCACATCAGGCCGGGCCCTGAGTTCAAATGCTACCCTATGCATGTCTCTCTCTGTGTGTGTGTGCCTGATGGTAGCTCAAACAAATAGGGGTGGGGTCTCAAGGTCAGCAGCAAAAGAGAAAGTTGTTTTTAAATTTTCCTTCCACGTGCAAAGCGTAATGGTGCTTTGGGCATGTGCTGGAATTTTAGGAGCATCCAGCGTTTTGGGAAGAGCCCAGTTCATGCTCTCATGTATCCCCAAGGGGTTAACTGGAAGCTCGCTGTGAGAAGAAGGCAACAGGAAGCAATATTCATCCCAAAAATGACATAATTAAAAGCTCTCTTCCAACTTGAAGGCTCTGGCAGGATGTTGGTTAGAGGCGCCCCCTGGTGGCTTGTAGCCATCAGACATTCCTTGATATATTTTTTTCCTTTTTAAAAATGTCCACAAGGCTTGCAGTTCCTCTTTTGACATTGCAGCTTTTTTCCCTAAATCAAAAGGCCTCTTTTTTAAAAAAAGAAAAGAAGAGAAAAGAAAGAAAAAGAAAGAAAGAAGGAAGGAAGGAAGGAAGAAAGAAAGAAAGAAAGAAAGAAAGAAAGAAAGAAAGAAAGAAAGAATGAATGAATGAATCCAGGCTCATATCAAAGACTATTTGATCCATCCTGCAGCTTTTTCTAATTAGCAGAAAATTCCTTTCCTATTCAGACATCCACTGCATTACTGTATTGCAGACAAGATTTAACTTCCAACAAAGAGGAATCTATCCAGTTTCAATATTCATTTTGAGAAAAGCACCTTCTCCATGCACGACATCCCCAATCTATGAAAGCAAAAACCTACGAAGAACGGTTGCAGGAATTGGCTACGGCTAGTCCAGAGAAAAGGAGTAGGGGATGACGTGACAGCAACGTTCCAATATTTGAGGGGCTTCCCCAGAGAAGAGAGGGGTCAGCCTATATAATCATAATCCGTTAGCCAGTAGGAAGGCTCAGCTCCTCCCCTAGTTTGGAAGCCAATCAAAGCATACAGATGAGTTGGGTTGGCCAACTTGGGGACTAAACACAACATGCTTTTTTTTCTCCTGTTCCTCTTTCTGTCAAGTCCTCAAGGAAATAAGAACCAGTAAAGAGTTGTAAGAGAGCCAGTTTGTCCTCGTGGTGAAGGCACCAGGCTAGAAAGCGGGAGGCTGTGAGTTCTAGTCCCACATTAGGCGCAAAAGCCGATCATCACAAGACTGAGCCTTGTGGCTGACGTATTTGGATATTCTTTCTCACTTTTTGCAGCTCACCGTCTGACGCAGGGTCGGGGTCTCGGCTTCTCCCCCCAGAAGTCCAGCGGCCTGGCCAGTCCCCAAGCAAACAGCCCCACTACTCAGCGCCGGGCTGAAGCGGTGGGTCTGCATAAAGTCTCGGAGCCCCACCACCTGGGGGAGAAACGGCTCTTGGCTGGAGGGGACCCGACTCAACTCAAAGGAAACCGTCCTCCCACCAAGAGGTCTGGGACGGCCACCCCGCCCAGGCAGGGATCGCTGGTTCCACCAAGTGGGAAATGCAGCACGGCAGGACAGGGGGGTGCCAGCCCTCTACGGGGGTGCCCGTCCCAAGCCCATCAGGACACAGGAGAATCCCATCTCCCCGTCAGGTAAGACGTGCTGAAAGGGGCTGCCTCTTGAACGTCAGGATACAGTTCTTGTCGTAAGTTTGAAGACAAGAACTTTATCCCGAGATGTCCCAAAGATGCTTTTTCATGAGGCAGCTGGGCTTTCTTGTTTTTTCCTTGGAAGACGTTTTACTTCTACCCAAAGGAGCTTCTTCAGCTCTTCTTGGATGAGAAGCAAAACATCCTCAAAGAAAAAACAAGAACATCCAGTTGCCTCGTGAAAAAGCACCTTTGGGACAACCATGACCTGGATGACTGAGAATCTCCACAGACACAAGTCCTGCCAAGTTTGGGGACCCCTGTCTTAGACAGATAGCAGAAGAGAAGCTGTAGCCATCCCCAGCCAGGTGCTGGGAAAACAGAAAAGCCGCCAAGGGTGACTCACCCAAACCACAGAAGCAGGATAAGGCAGGGAGCCCGCCTGATGTGATGACAGTTTTTTTCCAGACTGCTTTCTCAGCCAGAGCTATGAGCAAAGAGGAGGCTCTCTGGATATCTCTTCCACTAATTGCTCCGTAATGGGCTTTAAGTGGAAAGGGTGGGGTGAAACAGGAGTTTGAAAGAGAATAGGAGCCCCTTTTCAGACTGCAACCTTGGGAAAAAGCAGAAGCTTCTCCCTGGTGTGTCGGCAAAGAAGCTTCCAGATTCCTCCTGTTTTTTGTTTTTTTATTTTGCTGCTGTAGATTGTGGCTCTCTTCCTACCGAGTCTGCCAAAGGGCCTGGTTTCCTTGCAAAATTTGGCAATTGCCCAGTTTCAGCAGAATCTCCGTTTGCTAGACTTGCACGTGCAAAGTGTTAAATTTGGCACCTTCGTTAGACTTAGAAGAGATGAGAGACTTTGCCAAGCTTCTGCCTGAAGGCAGGACAAGAAGCAACGGATGGAAACTCATCAAGGAGAGAAGCAACCTAGAACGAAGGAGGAATTTCTTGACAGTGAGAACAATTAACCAGTGGAACATCTTGCCTCCAGAAGTTGTGGGTGCTCCATCACGGGAGGTTTTCAAGAGGAGACTAGACAGCCATTGTCTGGAATGGTGTAGTAGGGTCTATTGCCTGAGCAGGGAGTTGAATTTGAATTTGAATTTGAATTTTATTATATTTATACCCCGCCCTTCTCCCGGAGGACTCAGGGCGGCTTACAGCCAGTTTAAAAACAACTAATACAATACAATACAAAATTTAAGAAAATGATTAAAAATAAATATTTAAATAGAAGACCTCCAAGGTCCCTTTTGGCCCTATGATTATATGTTCTAAGTGTGGGTGCTCCATCACTAGTGGTTTTCAAGAAGAGACTGGACAGCCATTTGTCCAGAATGGTATAGGGTTTCCTGCTTGAACGGGGGGTTGGACTAGAAGACCTCCAAGGTCCCTAGGATTCTTGACGGGAGGGAGGGAGGGAGGGAGGGAGGGAGGAAAGAAGGAAGGAAGGAAGGAAGGAAGGAAGGAAGGAAGGAAGGAAGGAAGGAAGGAAGGAAGGAAGGAAGGGAGGGAACAAGAAGCAAGGAAGAAGGAAACTTAAATGCAGAGAGCAAAACGTGATGTGTCTTAATGGCTGCTGTTCTTTCTTGCAGGACCCCCAGAGCTCGGCGTCTTTCCGGAGACAGCGATTCCTCCTCCTCCTCCTCTATGCACAGTGCCAGCTTGGGAAGGAAGCGGAACGAGGAGCCCAGTCTGGCACTCAGGAAGGAGGCTGGGAGGCATATCTCCGAGGGGCCAGCCTCCCAGCTCAATGCCAGTCCCAAACGGCAGCCAGCCAGCCGGAGTCAGTCCCGAGACCGTCTCAGCTTGCCAAAAACCGTTGCGGTGCCCAAGAGGATTGAGTCAGAAGAGCGGGGCCGTCCCCACATGGCAAGCCGGCCGAGCAAGCCTGGACCACAGAGCCCTCGTCCCCGGGCCCGCAGCCAGGGAAGGCCTGCAGGAGAGCCCGTGCTGCTGATCAGCCGAGCAAAGGATGGACAGCACTCCTGGACACGGGCAGACGAGCCCAAGGAGAACGCCGGGGGCTCTGGAAGAACCACCCCCAGGACCAAGAGCCCGGCAAGGGGTCACCTGACCCCGGTGGGTTCCCGAAGCCCTGCCACCATCAAGCGCAGGGGTTCCCTGCCCGCCACAAAAATGGCCAATCCCTCCGTCCGAATCCCTCCACCAGCCCCAGGAAGACAGCGACAGCCCTGCTTGCCCAAACAACGGGGGGCCGTGAGGCAGCCCGAGTCGGGGGAGAGTGGGCCCTCTAGACAGCCCAATGAGGACACTTTGGGACAGGAGCTGGAGGCCATGGCGCAGGCTTTCCGTACCCCGCTGCGCCTCGATCCGAGCCAGGAGCAGCAGCTCTACCGGCGCCTGGAGGAGGAATTCCTGGCCAACTCTCAGATGATGGGTTTGGAGATGGAGGAAGAGCTGGACCCGGGCAGCCAGGCCTGCGATGGTGCCCGGCTCTTGCCCCCCAATCCAGACCAAGGGACCGCCGACTCCGCGTACTGCTCCTCCAGCTCCTCCTCTTCCTCCCTCAACGTCTTCAGCAAATACGGTCTCCAAGCAGAGGAGTCCAAGCGGAAGGCAGCCCACCAGGTGACCGGAGGAGGGTCTGAGCTGGGGGATTTCCACAATGGCTCGCTCGAGGCTTCCGAGCTGTGGGACTCCTCCGGGTCTCGCGAGCGAAGGAGCCGCTGGAGGAAACCCGTCCTTTCCAGCTCGTCCGATGAAAGCAACTGCTACCTGGGTCTGAACGACGTCCAGGAGGTCCAGGAGGGTCTGGAGCTGGCCGAACCTCTGGTGGATAGCCCCTGGGCCCCTGGGGAACCGGCCCCTTCCCACACGGAGCTGGGACCCTCCCTCCAGGATGGCACATCCCCCTCGGCCCCTATCCTGGAAGAAGTCGCGCTCCCTCCCCAGCCATCCCTGGGGAAGCCCGACCACGTGCCTTCCAGCTACCAGATGAAGCTGCGCCCGCAAATTAAGCCTCGTGCCGACTCCCAACCGGACAAGACCCCCTCAAAAATCCCCACCCCCCTCAGCTACAAGGCTTCAGGAGGACCCAAGGCTCCAACAGGAAGCGCCTCGTCCAGAGACAGCCCAGTCAGAGCCCTGTCTGAGCGCCGGGGCTGGGCGGCCCTCCACCACCTCTTCTCCTCCTCCTTCGGGGAGTGTCCCGGGGGTTCGGTGGAGTCCGGTGTGACCGATGAGGGGGCTTGGGCCTAGGACAGCCCCGCTCACCCCTCCTATCCCCTGCACCTGCTTCTGTGTTCCAGCCCTCTCTTTCTCCAGCTGCTTTCTTGGACCTCTTCCTGGTGTGACTTTGTCGTATGCTGCTGTCCAGAAGAGTGTTTTATTTTTCGGTGACTGGAGGAGAGAGGGACCAGGGGCGGGGTGGGGGAGAAAGCCTTCGATTGCAAGGGTCTGTCCTTCTATATTTTATTTTTGCAGTGTGAGGCTGGGAGATGGCAGAGCTTAAAGTGCAGTGCCGGGAGGCTGGGGCTTGGGTTGCATGTGTGTTGTTGTTTGGGCTGCGTACGTGTGAAATGCTTGTATGGGGAAGTCCTTTAACACTGGATACCAAAGGGAGCGTCAGGGTTAATATTCACTCCCTTGGTCTGTCACTGTCCAGCTTCTGCCATCTTGGTATTTCCGTAGCCGTCTAAGCTCAGGACAAGGAGTCCTTGACCTATGACCGGAACCTCTATCACTGTGAGGACTGTTAAGTGAATCACGCCCAATTTGACTACCATTTGGCCATTAAGCAAATTCATCCACCCTCTTAGAATCCCGCTGAAAGGGTCACAAACAGCAATCCCTTGAAACCCCCTCCCCCCCAGAGGCTGCAACCACAGTAAATATACTGGCTGCCTAACATCTGAATTTGGATCACGTGACAGTCATAAGTGCGAGGATCAACGTGGAACCGTTGTTTAAAAATGATCGTAAGCCGAGGACTTATTTGTAGCACATCTGTCAGTTTGTCGCATTTCAGCAAAGCCCGTGTTTCTTTCGGACACCTCTGGAGAGAAAGTCCAGCACTAAAGCTGACCCCAAGGCTTAACCTGGTTAGCCATGAACCTCATCAGAGCTTCTTCCTTCTGGTCTGGCGCTGGCGTTGGCGTATTATTCGAGCGAGGTGGCAAGGCCACCATTTTCGGGAACAGGGTTTTAAAAAGCAGAAAGGAGGGTGACTTTGACTGCGCAATTGCAGTTGCCATATTGATTTTGGGGGGACCTCTTACCCCTCCCCACCCCCACGCCCCTGCCCCTATTTCCGGCCCTCCAGCCAGGGAGGCAGCGTTGGCGGGTCTACGACAATTTGCTGCAGGGCAACTTGCTACGGGACAAGAGTGACACTAATATCAAAGAAACGGTGGGACAGAATCATTAAATAAAGGATGCAAAAGGAGGGACGGAATGAAATGCAAAGGGCACCAATTAAAATATTTTTTAAATTTATTTATTTTAAATCATTAAATAGAAGTGTTAAATTGTCCTGTAGTGAGTTGGCCATGGCAAGTTCCGGCGTTGGCATGGATTCAGCATTCAACTACGTGAGGATTTGGGAAAGGACCGTTGTGCACTTGGCAGGGTGTTGTGTAATGGAGCGGCTGTCCCTTTTGTCTTTTGCACACTACCCTTGCGTCTGCGCAAGGCTGCACAGAGTCGGAAGAGTGCCTTATGGGGTAGGCTTGGTTGGGGTGGGGGGGGGCGTGGGGAGGGAATGCCGAAGGACTGCCTGGAGAAAGCGGTTTGACTTCAGTTTTCTGGCTCCCATTTGGAATCAAACCTTTCTCCCTCTCCTGCAGGAGTGGCCGTTGTGGATTCACACAACAGACGCTTAGTGGCACCTGGCTAAGATTCTTGAAACCTCGGGAGAAGTTGGGGAGACGTTTGTGGGACTGGACAGAAGGGACCCCCCCATTCTGCAAGGCAATCGTTGCACGTGGCAAAATGTCAGGCTTGGGCAAAGTGGCCGTGTGAGTGGAAAAGAGCAGGGAGGGAACGCTGAAGGCTTTGCACGTGAATTTCTCTTTGGCAGGGCCCCTCTCGGCCTTCGCGACCCCCCCCGCCCCCTTGTCACTGGAGGTCTGTTGAATAATCTATGCATATTTATATGAGTAATAGGGAGCCTGGCTCTCCTCCCGTAGAGTGCCTGCTATCCACCCCCGTGAATGTAGCTGATTAAACTGACCTGCAGATTCCTGAATTCAGACAGTAAAGACTGACACATCATCTGTTTTGCCCCGCCCCTTTTTTGTGTGTGTGCGCGTGTAAATGAGTGTGTTAGTACGGAAGGAAGCTGTGCTCCAGATCACCCCTGTCTTAAGATGAATGTTTGGGACGTCCCCCACCTTCCAGCCCACTCCATCCTCCCCTCCCAGCTCACATGAGGCTGCACCTGTTTGTGTGCAGCGCCCCCTGGAGGCGCACCGCAGAGTGATTGCTCCGACAGCTCTGGGCCAGGACGCTGCACAGCAGCTCTTTGAAGAGCAGGATGATGTGCCAGTTGTATCTGGCCGAGCACTCCATGTAGCCGCACTTCCAGGCCTTCTTCACGAGCAAGGAGAGGGTCCGGCGGGGCGTGAAACGCTGTCTTTGCAGGTCCCGTTTGTTCCCCACTACGATGATGGGTGCTTCGCTGATGTTGCTTGTCCTAGAAAAGAGGGGACGCGAAGGAGATTCAGGTTTGGGGGGCCCCAACTTGTAAGAGCAACAGTTCGACAATGCTTTGTTGCGTGGGCTCATGAACGTAGCCGCTTCTCGTAAGTCCATTTCTAAGGAAGGAGAATGTAGCTGAGGCTTGACATGAGGGGTCCTCGGCCTGTACAGTTAGCCCTCAACTTAGAACCGATTGCTTAGCGACCACTCAAAAGATAACGAACCAACCTTGGGGCATGCCTTATTCCAACAAGTGCCCCCCCTCCGTGGTCACATGACCGAACCTCCGGCATTCAGCAACACAGCCACAATTACAGCTGTTTGAAGAGTCCAACCGTTTTGCCAAAAATTGGCACTTCCAGTTTCAGGCAAAGTTGCGCCCATAGCATACTATCAGTTCACTTAATGACCGGTGTTCGCTTAATGACCATGACACCTGCTTTATGACACGCTTGCTTAACAACGACTGCAAAAAAAAAAGACCCTAAAACTGGGTCACTTATGTGACTGACTCTTATTACGATCATCATGACTTGCAACCAGGATGGGCAGGTTCCATTACAGCCAGAAGTAGAGGACTAGCTTTCTGAATTGATGTATTGCCGTATCTTATGGGGGGGTGTCTCTCCTTCACCCCCTGCCCTTACCTGTTGTCCTGGATCTGCTGACGGAGCATTTTCACATATTCAAAGCTTTCTGGACTGCAAATGTCGTACACCAGAACGTAGGCATCGGTGTTTCGTAGGCCCCAATACTTTAGGTCTGACCACTCCTGATGGACAAAAAAAAAAAGACTTGGGACAGTAAGTTGAGTCCTTGCGGCCAAGGAAAACCCAGCTAGGGGTTGACTTAGCCATTGCCAGGAGCCCGACCGAAAGGACAGGGGGACTTGGCTGAAACTTTTAAAAATATTAAGTTCTATCTTCTACGTGATTTCATAGAATGGAGCTTCCTTGATTCCTATGCAAATACTACCCTTCTTGTCTATGGAGATTCTTAGTCATCCTGGTCATTTGTTGTCCCAAAAGTGCTTTTTCAGGAGGCAACTGGACTTTCTTGTTTTTTCTTCGAAGAAATTTCACTTCTCATTCGAGAAGCTTCTTCAGTTCTGACTGGATGGTGGAGAAGGGAAGGATTTATACTCCTTGCAGACCGCAGGTCCTTTGCCTTCTTTTAGAAAGTTGATGGACCCAGACAAACCTCCAAGTGGCCTCAACGACTCTCTAAAAGAATGAAAATGACTAGCTGTCTGCAAGGAATATAAATCCTTCCATTCCCCACCATCGGGTCAAAGCTGAAGAAGCTTCTTGAGTGCCAAATGATGGGGCACGGAGATGAGCAGCGCCCGCTAGAGCCAGCAATGAACAGTGGATTAAAATCCCTTCCTATCTGTCATTTTGATTTTTTTGACCACCCCTCACCCAAGATGCTTTTTTGTGCAGGAACCAATGATCCTGTCCTCTACCTAGCCTTGACGTACAATCGCAATTGCGACCGGAAATCCTGTCATCGGTCACTAAGGTTGCGAGTTGAGGCATCCATGTAACTGGGATGTCTTCCACATTTGCCACTTTACGGTGCTTCACGGGCCATTGCTTGACCTGGCAATTTGGCCTGTTGAGGTTTCTAGCCCACATGCGATCAGCGGGCTCCACAAAGCCCTCCCTTCAGCGTTACTATTTAAGGAATTCTAAAAACTCAAGTGGGAAGACAAGCTGCTTCAAGAAACAGCGTGAGCGCTAGAGGAAAGTGCCTAAAACGGAGCCAGGTTAAAACACACATTTTTTAAAAAAAATTGAGAACCAGCAGGTGTGAAGAAGGTGACAGCCATCTTTTACAGACAGCTGGTGCTACTATTTTCCTCCCTCCGGCAGCAGAAGGGGAGAGAGGCAAGGTGACATGGGCTGCCGATTAGTCCTTTCAACCTTGTTCAGAAACATCTTTCGTGGTTTCTTCATAGAATGTAGATTAGAATATAGAATAATAGGGTTGGACGGGACCTTGGAGGTCTTCTAGCCCAACCCCCTCCCCAAATAGGAGACCTCATACCATCCTGGACAAATGGCTGTCCAGTCTCTTCTTGAAAACCTCCAGTGATGGAGCACCCACAACTTCTGAAGACCAGCCGTTCCACTGGTTAATTGTCCTCACTGTCAGGAAATGCTTGTTTTTGCTCTCTGCTAGTCCAAGAAGCCAATTAGACAGGAGCAAAATATTTAGGAGCCAAGGGCAGAAGATAAGAGGAGCTCCTAAATGTTTTATAATTTGCAGAACTGTGGTGGAAGAAGTGGGTTAAATTGGTTAAATTTCTAAATTTCACACTCCCTAAAAGTATGACTTTATACCTAATTTGTGGTACCGTCAATGCCTACACTTGGTCTAAAATCTTCATTGTAATATTGATTTAGAACTGGGAGTTTTGTGGCTAAAACTTTTTTTTGCTTTTGTTTTTTGCTTTTTGCTGTTTTCCTCTTCCACCCCCTTTTTTAACACCTCTCGAGAGGAGGTGTAGGTTGAAGAATTCAAAGCATGAATATGCTGTTTAGCTGGAGCTGGAGAAAACTAGTATCCATCTGTAGATTTTTGGATTTAAAAAACCCTCAAGAGACTAAAAGTAATGAAGTGGAGGCAAAGGCAAGCAACTGAAAAACTGTAACATGAAAGCTAAATCATCATCAATCATCATTTTAACCATTGTCTACTCTATCCAGGCCTCTTCTGCATGTTTCCCACCAATATGGTCCTGGGCTTCCTTTTGCCAGCTGGGCCCATCATACGTGCTGATGTGATCGATCCATCTTGGTTTTAGTCTCTTGGATGCTTTTGATCAAGTGGGATCCATTCTAGGACCTCCTTGGTCCACCTGCCCTCAGTTCTTCTGGCCCATTTTCCATTTCAATTCTTTTACTCTCTTGATATCATATACTTTCGTTTGTTCTCCAATCCATGTGCAGGTCTTTCTATTTTGTCCTGTAATGTTACGCATGTGTCTTTCCATGGCTCTTTACACCACTTTGTTAAGCTAAATATTGGTCCAGTCTGTCTTTTCCCCTGGATATATTTAATCTGAATTACAATTAATTTCAGCCACAACAGTAGTGGAGCTAGTTAAATCAGAACTGCAACTAGCATATTCTGCTGACTTTTTTTTTAATACGAGTCGGTTGCCAAACGTTTGGAAAAGAAAAACTTAAAAAGAGTCAGCCAACTCCAACCTAGCTTGACCCCTGCCAAACTACCACTCCGCTTCTCCCCAGCTGTTGTTGGGTTGGGGGGATTGGAAACTGCCAGGTGGGAAGGGAGGGGGAAGAGGCGCTCACCTGAGAGCTGTTGGCAGGGAAAGCCGCCACGTAGGGGACGTCCATGATTTTCAGGTCGTAGGAATTCCCGTTCAGCATGACTGACGGCCGGTAGATGTAACGGTCCTCCGTGGGGCTGTACTTGTCTGTGAAGTCGTGGTACAAGAATTGGTGAATGATGGCTGTCTTGCCTACCCTGGGGGCGCCCAGGACGGCGACGGTCAGTGTCTCCACCATGATCTGCCTTCAGGATCCTGGACAGTTCCTCCCGCCAGCGTTGCTCCTCCGAAGAGCCGCCTCGCGCTTCCTCCGAGCCATCAAACCCCTTCCCTGCCCTTCCCGCGGTTCACACGATAAGCTTCTTCACCGGCCTCCTGAGTTAGCCTGTTTTGGGTTCACACGCTACACGGAAGGATTTAGGCTGCTGGGTTGATGGCACCGGAGGCTGAGCCTCCACCAAGAAAAAAACCCAAGGCTATGAACGAGCCAAGCTGAACACGTTGGGCACGTCAAGGCTGGTGCTAGATTTGTAACGGACTCCCGAAGTGCCTTGTGTGGACCCAGCTTGAGACTCACCCCCACTTTCTCCTCCCTCCAGGACTCCAGACCTCCGAGGATTGCTCCCCCTTAGTCCGACTCCTCCGTCTCCAAGCCAAGCTACTCAACTTCGCAATTCTCTCCAAGTATCTCCTCCGCAGCAGCCTTTGGCTAACCCAGGAGCTCAGACTTCATCCGAGTCCAGGACGGATTCCGACGGAGTGGCATGAACGGGAAGGGAGAGGGGAATTCAGCCGAGGCGCGGAAGCCAAACACCGGGGATGGCGACGAACCGAGCAGGGAAGCGAATGGAGCCAAAGTCCTCCGAAGTGCAGTTGGGTTGGGAGCGAGCTCCCTTCTCGATGCCTAAAGACTGCGCTGTGGTTTTGAGAGAGGTAGGAAGGAAAAGAAGTTGCTGAAGCGTGAGAAGGGGGAAGCAGAAGGAGAAAGAGAGAGAGAGAGAGAGAGAGAGAGAGAGAGAGAGAGAGAGAGAGAGAGAGAGAGAGAGAGACGGCGGAGGATGGGACCCTTCCACGCCGCCTCTCCCAGCTTTCTCCTGAGCGCAGAGGAACGGCTGCTCAAGGCCGCTGCAAGGCCAAGGGGCGCCTGGTTGCCCGCCCCGCTCCTGCTCAACCACCCGACCGGGCAGCGCGATCCAAGCCAAGGCAGAGAGAACTGGGCGCAGCGCTTGAGTCGGCGCTCCGCTTCAGCACCCTGGACAGGGACACTGCGGCGCGCAAGCCCGCCGGGCTGTCCCCGCTGCGGCAAGAGAACCCGGGATTGCAGGACAAGCACGTGAGAAAGGCGGCGCGGCGGGCAGGGCAGGAAGAACGACTCTACCTAGCAGCAGGCAGGGGTAGCTTGGGCGGCTGGGCGCGCGGCGGAGGAGCCGCGCATCCCCCGCAGAGACGGAGCGCGTCTTCCCCGCCTTTCCGGAGATGCGGAGAAATATGACTTCATACTTTTCTGCCACGGCGAGGGGGGGGGGGAAAGCAGTTTTCACGCTCCGTCTGCCGGCACGGTTGGACGACCACCAGCACCCGCAACTTCCCCCCCCCCGACCCGGGAGAATGTCCATCAAAGGGAGGGTCAGCTGAGTTGGTCGTCTGCTCAGAGGCTAAGACAGGTTCCTGCCTGAAGACCGGATCAATAAATCAGGATCCAAGACAAAGCTAAGAAAGTCTCTAGGCCCGGGACAGAGAGTGGGGCTGCTCCAGCCTGGGATCTTGGGGAGTTAATAATAATAAAAAAAACTTCCTTGAAGTGTTTCGGTTCTTTTGATTTGTGGGCTGATATGGTAATATTTGCCTCTTTTCTAAAGAAAACTGTAGAGATTTTGTCCCCTAAAATTTAACCCACTCAAAGTGATTCTCGTGGGAACGGTGTCTCTTGCGGAAATCTACAAAGAGAAGTTTGCTAAAGGAGATCAGAGGCCCCCGCGTTGGTTCATACGAACCCAAATGGGCAATGAAGAAAGAATGAAGGGACATTTTTAAGTTTTACATTTTAAACTTAAATTTTATGTGACTTGATAGAATGGAGTTGCCTTGATCCCTATGCAAATGCTGCCTTTCTTGGTTGGTTTCCATCTTTTTTTGCTTTGAGGTATTAATATTGGCTGCTAGGAAAGTTGTTTTTTGTTTGCCAAAACCTCTACAGCGGCCTTGGAAAGGAATATTGAAATTATGACGCATATTAAGGAAAACTTTAATCCAGTGTATAGCTGTGATGAAAGAAGTCCATTACAAAGTGAAGGTCAATAGGACAGTCATTGTCTTATATAAAGCTATGATGTGACCACGGTAGCAATGCTTCAAAACGTTAGTGAGAAGACAAAATCAACGTGAGCGAACAGCTGCTGTGTTTGGAAAGGTTATAACATCGGGGAGGTTTGACAAAAAGATGGTGAGCAAGAAAAACTAGCGAAATACAATATAATAGCAGTGTGAAAGTGGAGTTTCCAAACTTTTCCAGGCCTTGTTCCCCCCCCCCCAAATATCCTGGAATTGATCAAGAAGCAAAGCTTTAGTGTTCAAGAAAACTGTCCCTCCCCTTATTCCTTTATAGAACCCCATCAAATATTATTTATTGCTTATTAAGAAAATATACATGGCTGCCCAAGTCTCTCACAATGACTTACAGAAATCAAACCCCCAACTTTAAGAGTCGTGGACTTCAACTCCCATGATGGCCAGGGAATTCTGGGAGTTGAAGTCCCCAACCTCTTCAGGTTGCCAAGATGGAGAAACACTGCTTTGTGGCAGTGATTCAGACAGCTGGCTGGCATTCTCGGGGGACGTTCAGCACCCCCAACCGGGCCCGGCTGCTACTGTCGACAATCACAACTTGATTCTAGCCAGCGATGTCTGCTCCGGAGACCCCAGCTCGGCAGAGTGCTGAGGAGAGCAGCTTGGTGCCTTCAGTCGGTGGTTAATGAAATGATTTAATTATCGTAGCTATAAAAAGAAAAAACAGCCTCGCACTTGAAACAGCCTGCTCTCTGCCAGGGACCCAAGCCACGAGGCTGGCAGAAAGGAAGGAAAGTAACCAAGGAAGCCTTCAGAATGTGGCTTCACTCTCTAAGCCTTACTGCTGAACAAGCACAACAGCATCAAAAAGTCCCTGACCACTCAACCCAATACAACACAACCAACACAAACCCTAAAAAGAATTATACTGCTATACATCAAGAATAGGGAATCAGCGTAGAACACAAGCGGACTAAAGGCCTTCAAAACATCCTAAGCAGACCCAAAGACCTAATTATTTCTGTTCTATTGTTCTATTCTTTGTTATTCTATTCTATTCTTTTTTTATTCTATTGTATTATTCTAATTATTTGTATTCTATTCTGTTCTATTGTTATTCTATTCTGTTCTGTTCCATTCCATTCCATTCCATTCTTATATTCTATTCTCATTTCTAATCCTTCTTGTCCTGCCCTAAATAAAAACATAAAAAATAAAAAGCAGAATTTTGTCTGCAATGGCTTGATACGAAGGTGGGCTGGTGATATAAACAGAGACAAGCAGACTATTTTGGGCAGCCGGCAAGAGAAAATGATTAAAGAGTGTTGGGGGGGGGGAGAGAGAGAACAGAGAGCTATAAGTTGGTCACAGCCAGCCAGAGGTTTAGGTTGGATTTGGCGTATTTAACCACCTATTGAGTCCTTCCCAAGGACCTGGGATGGGTAGATATTGAGGGTGCTAAAAGTATGGTTGCAGGATGGAAGCTGTTCCAAGTGCTCCATGGCACATGGCGATTGGCCCAAATTAGCCCAGCCAGTTTTCATGCCTAAAGTGGGACTAGAACTCACTGTCTCCTGGTGATTGGCCCAAAGTCACCCAGCTGGCTTTCATTCCTATGACGAGACTAGAACTCACTGTCTCCTGGTAACTGGCCCAAAGTCATCTAGCCATTTTTCATGCCTAAAGTGGGATTAGAACTCACCATCTCCTGGTGATTGGCCCAACATTACCCAGATGGCTTTCAAGCCTAAGGCAGGACTAGAACTCACCGTTTCTCACTTTCTAGCCTACTGCCTTAATCATTAGACCAAAATGATGCAAAAAAAACCTAAACAAACCCCCATGAAGACCATCTGGAGACATTCCAGCTTTCAAAATGAATCAGTTGCCAAGCATCTGAATTCTGATCATGGATGTTTGGCTAACAGACTAAGCTGGCTGGTGTCCAACTTATAATAATAATAATAAAGTTGGAAGGGACCTTCGAGGTCATCTAGTCCAACCCCCTGCTCAGGCAGGAAACCCTATACCATTTCAGACAAGTAGTTGCGCAGTCTCTTCTTAAAAACGTCCAGTGTTGGAGCATTCACCGCTTCTGGAGGCAGGTTGTTCCATTGGTTAATTGTTCTGTCAGGAAGTTTCTCCTTAGTTCTAGGTTGCTTCTCTCTTTGGTCAGTTTCCATCCTTTGCTTCTTGTCCTGCCTTCAGGCGCTTTGGAGAGAATAGCTTGACTCCCTCTTCTTTGGGGCAGCCCCTGAGATGTTGGAATACTGCTATCATGTCACCCCTGGTCCTTCTCTTCATTGAACTAGACATTCCCAATTCCAATTCCACCCTTATACCTTCATCCACACCCAAGAAGCCTTCCCCGCTCAGGAGTAAAACAGAAACAGTTTTCCTGTTCTGGAAGTGGTCATCATTGATTTCTTTATTGAAGTGGAAGAATAGCAAGACCACAAGGAGATGCTGCAGGGGACATTCTCAGCTGCAGCTGCAGCACGGCACTCGTGCAGCCAGTGTGATTTCAACACACAAAGCGCCTCAAGGACACGGGTGGTCTCAGCAGAGGAACACGGCAGGCTTTGATGCACACGCACGCAGGCAGATACACACACACACACAAAAATAGGGAGCCGGGTCTCCTTCACCCCGCCCCTGCTTCGTTCTCCAACTTCCGCAGGGGACTCCGTTCCAGCCACTCGGGAAAGCCTGCCCAGATCATCTGATCCCTGCCAAAAAAATAACTGATCTTCCGAACTGGGGGTGGGGGAGGAATGGACGATGGTGGGTTGGGGGTTTTTTGGTGTTGTTTTTTTTTGATTCGGTGTTTTTGTTTTTCACGACTTGGTCCCCATCGGTCTCCGCCGCTTTGGGGGAAGGAAGAACGGCGGCTTCAGTTTTTCAGGATGGTTTCATAGGCTTGGAAAATGTGCTGAGCAACTTCCGGGGCGCGACACTTCAGGGAGAGCTGCAAAGAAAGAAAAGAGGGGAGTGAGGAGCAGCAACTGCAGGAGTCCTCGGCAGAGGCGACGGGGTTAGTAAATCAGAAGTGGGATCCAAATGTGGGGGGGGGAGGGGGGGCGGAAAAAGCTCAAAGATTAGTCGTTCAGAGCGGAGACCAAAAAGCTAGCAGTTGCTGTGAACAAATCATCCACTGTTAACCGACAGAAGAGAATATCGCAGATAGTCCTCAATCTTACGACCACAACCGAGCCCAGAATTTTATGTTGCTAAGTGAGAAATCTTTTCAAGTGAGCTTTATCCCATTTTATGACCTTTCTTGGAAACGGCTGATCAGTGAATCTGGCTTCCCCGTGGACTTGGCTTGTCAGAAGGCCGCAAAAGGGGATCGTGTGATCCCGGCGATGCTGCAACCGTCATAAATACAGGATAGTGGTCAAGTGTCCGAATTTGGATCATGTGACCACAGGGATGCTGCAATGGTTGTTAAGCGTGAAAAATTGGGGTAACACAAGAATGGTGGTCAAAATGGGGCAAAACTTGCTTAACCGCCATCTTGCTTAGCAATGGAAATTTTGGGTTCATTCGTGGTCATAAGCTGAGGACTACCCGCAATTCCATTGAGGACTACCCGGGAGGAGTGTGGTTGGTCAGAAACCAGACAGACTTAACCGTTGCAGCCAACGGTTGCTGGTATTGCCAGATCCACCGCCTTTGGCTTGGTGTCTCGCTGGCATCCTGCCATCAATCGGGAAAGGAAGGGGGGGAAGCAAACGGGCAATAAAGCCGTATACCTTTAGGATGGGAAATTGGGAGGGGGGGAACTGACAGTTGAGGAAGAACAGAACAGTTTGTAATCCGGTTTGCGTTGGCACGCTGGCATTTTCAAGGCTGTTTGCCCTGAGAGTGGAACTTCACCAGCCCAAAGACCTTAGTGTTTCCCAAAATATCTCAGCGGTGCCGGATTGGTTACACACAGATGAGATTATGGGGGGAGAGCTGGGGTAACCAAGGGGCTACTTTTGTATTGTTGCATGGGAACCTTCAGATTCTGTGTGACACTGCTGCAATCTGCATCTCTTAATAAGAGGGTCTTTAAACCACGTGGAGTTGAGAGTTTTACTTTCCTAAGAGATCGGAGGTGGGGCAGATCTGACAAGTATCCTCTAAATTTCTGCACTCTGCAACTGCCCACCCCTTCCCACCTCCCAATGGCAACCTCTCCCCCCCAAAAAAACCACAACCAGCCATTTCCTAACTTGCATCGAGCAGAGGAAATACATGTTTTGCAGTCAGGGGTGTTAAAAGCCAGGCTGGAATGGAATGGTACAAGTGGCCCTTGTGAGAACAGAGTGGCTGGCTGGCTGGCTGGCTGGCGAAAATAGGGAAAAGAGAGAAGCAAAAGGTATTGAGCTAACCTCCAGATCCTGTAAGTTGAGGGGGGGGCAGGCCCGAGGGAGGGGGTCGGTGGCCAGGCAGCGACGGAGGAACGGAAGGAAACAATACAAAAACAAAAGGAAAAGAAAAAAAAATGAGATTACATTGCCATCCCAAGGAAAGGAAAGGCAGGGAGGAAACGAAAGGCAGTCCTCGCTTACAACAATCCATTAAAGTTACAAAAAAAGGGGGCCGATGCCCGTTTTTCACCCTTACGACCCTTGCAGCATCCCCAGGGTCACGTGATCAAAACTGCGACGCTTGGCAGCTGACTCGTATTTATGAACTGCCGTAAGTCGAGGACCATCCTGTATTTCAGGTCTTGATAAATTAACAAAACGTTTGAAATGAATAAATGGATTGAATGAACGGAACAAAATCTAGCGCGAAAAGCTGGGCAGGAGGCCTTAAAACGGCTGGATTCCCACCCCAACGGGACCGGGAGAGGAAGCCATACCGTGAAGTTCAGACTCCCGGGCTGAATTCTCAGCTCAGCCAGGACCCAGATGCCGTTGGTGAGCTTGAGCGACTGGTACAGCATGTCCTGCCCTTCCACGTTCCTCTTGGCGATGGTGAAAATGTTATTACCTTGCAGCTTGCTGCTCGCGGCCTCTGTCCAACCAGAAAGAAAGAAAACCAAATTGTTGAAAGCCAAACAGAGGGACTGCTGGCCTGGGACCAAGACGGGCTCGAAAGACAGGCTTCCCAGCTTTTAAGATGTTGTTAAGAAATTCCTAGCATTTATTAGAATAGAATAACAAGAGTTGGAAGGGACCTTGTAGGTCATCTAGTCCAACCCCCCTCCGCCCAAGCAGGAGACCCTACACCATTTCTGACAGATGGCAGTCCAGTCTCTTCTTGAAAGCTTCCAGTGATGAAGCTCCCACAACTTCTGAAGGCAACTTCAGTTCCATTGGTGGATTGTTCCCACTGTCAGGAAATTTCTCCTCAATTCCAGGTTGAATCTCTCCTTGATCAGTTTCCATTCACTGTCCCTTTGTCTGGCCTGCGGGTGCTTTGGAAAATAGGTTGATCCCCCTCCTCTCTGTGACAGCCCCTCCAATATTGGAAGACTGCTATCATGTCCCCCTGGTTCTTTGCTTCAGTAGACTAGCCATGCCCAGTTCCTGTATTGTTTGGGAAATAGTTTCAGGCTTGTACGGGCATCATCATCATCAGAATAAAAAAAAAGGGGGGGATTGCTGGATGGGTCACTCCCTACTAGCAACTAGAAAAATGTTTCCAGTTTCCAGCCTGTTTTTTAAAATTCAGAACAATTGGGGGTCTGTCCGGGACAGCCCCGTTTTGAGCAACGGACCATTCGATTCGTATTCACGACGGGTGTTTCAAGCTGGAAAGGTTGGGCGCAGCCTTATTCTCGTCTCACCTGCGCTAAGCGGACACTCTTTAATCTGGAACTGGGCTTCGTTCTCATTGGGAATGTCCTTCCACGTGGCCAGGAACATCTGCCGTTCTAGCCAAAAAAAAGGAGGGACGTTGAAAAACAACAACTTAGAATTTAGAACTTAACAAATCACGCTTGGCCCTCTCTCAAAACCAAACCAAACCGAAAAAAGAACAGAAATATAAAGGTAGTTTTCGACTTACGACCACTTGTTTAGCGACGGTTCAGAGTCACTTAACAAACGGGGCCAGAAAAGTCGTAAAGTGGGGCGAAACTCCGTTAACAGATTTCTCATTTAGCAACATAGGTTTTGAGCTCAACGGTGGTCGTTAAGTCGAGGACTACCTGTAATTTGGACCATTTCCCACCCGCCAAGTAGTCAACTAACCCATTTTCCCGTCTTCCACAAAGAGAATGTACAGGGGATACAGGGTGCTAAAGTAGAACACGTCAATGTTGTTTTTCACAGCCACCTGAAAGTAAAAACACAGAGAAGATTTCAAGCCCATTAAAAAATGTCAAGAGTTGCACTGTGCATAATCAAACGGTCTCCATCCTCCAGAGGTGTTAAAACTTCAACCCCCGGATACATCTGGAAGACATCAACCTGGGAAAGGAAGAATACAAGTAGTCCCTGAATTAACAACCATTAGTGACTGTCCCAAGTTACCAACGGCACTGAAAAAAGTGACTTATGCCCGGTCCTCGAACGTATGACCATCAGAGTCTTCCCAGGGTCATGTGATCAAAATTTGGGTGCTTGGCAACCGGCATATATTTATAAGTCACCCAGCTGGCTTTCAAGCCTAAGGCAGAACTAGAGCTCACAGTCTCCTGGGTGATTGGTCCAAAGTCACCCCGATGGCTTTTATGCCCAAGGTGGGACTAGAGTCTCTTTGTGATTGGATCAAAGTTACCTAGTCAGCTTTCATGCCGAAGGTGGACTAGAACTCGCCGTCTCCCATTTTCTAGGCCAGCAGTTGAACCAGTATACCAAACTGGCTCCAGGTGTTTAGAGAGAGTCTTCTCCAAGTGAGCTGCATCCACCTCTTCTCCCCAAAGATGCCATTCCTAACAATTTTGGGCCCTCTAGCTGAGCCTGGCTGAGCTGCAGCCCTTCCGGGCATCACTGCTGCTTGGCCTCTTAAAAGACCCCCGTCCCCTCCTCCTCCTCCTCTGATGCCCCTTCGGCTCACCTGGAGGTTATTCAGGGGGTCCATCTTCATGACTGAACCAACGGTGTTGAGGGGAAGAGAGAGCTCCACATTCTGGTTGGGGGCGAGAGGGGTGTGGACTTGCAGAGGGGCAGCGGGGGCCAAACCGAAGCTGGAGAGAAATGGCCAGAGAGAGAGAGAGAGACCGGCAAGCCGTACATTGGTGGGCGGCAATTTCAACAGAAAACAGCTCTATAATGAATTGGGCTCTTCTTAAATAAATTAAAATAATAAAATAAAATAATAAAATAAAATAAATAAAATAAAAAATTAATAAAATAAAATATTTTATTATAAAATAGTTATTATAAAATAAAATAAATAAAATAAAGTAATAAAATAAATAATAAATAATAAAAATAAAATAATAAATAAAATAAAATAAATAAAATAAAACAATAAAACAAAATAAAAAATAAAAAATAAAATAAAAAATAAAATAAAATAAAATAAATAAAATAAAAAATAAAATAGATAAAATAAAATAAAAAATAAAATAGATAAAATAAAATAAAAAATAAAATAAAAGGTAAAATAAAATAAATAACTAAAAAATAAAAATACAATAAACTGAAAGCCACATTCAGTCTGAAGGGCAGTTTCTGGAGCCTTCTCCAACCTGGCTGGCTGGGGATTCTGGGGGTTGGAGTAGGCCACCCTGCCAGGTAAGCCTCTTCAGCCAACTTCTTAGAGGGTTTGGCATCATGGAACCAACCGCTCAGGGTAAAGGCGATCATCATCAGAGGCTGCCAACCAGGTGGGGGGTGGAGCTTTTTACCTGTTCCGGTTGAACTGGATGGCGAAGTCCGACATGACCTGCAAGGCTTTGTTGGACAACGTGAGGTCCATCGAGAGGGAGCCTGCCCGGCGACTGAACGTTCCTGAGATCTCCAGGCCTTTGGCTTTTACCGCCGGGAGCCACACCTAAAACCAGAGAGGACCACTCAAGTTTTGGCCACATCTCTTGATTGTTTCTCTTGAGAGAGACCCCCCCCTTTCTCAACCACAACACAAACTCTCACACCCAAGAGGAAGACTCGTCTTTGTGGGATGTTGGTCAAGCGCCTGGCCACTGCTGCTGAGAAATTATCTTTTATGACTGGGGAGGGAAGCCCCCAGCAACCATGGACCACGGCGAGATCTGGCCAAGAGAAACTCAGTTGCCCTCACAAGGCTTCGGCCAGCGAGAGCTTCTACGGGATGCCGCCATCTTTGGCTTCAGGGGATCCAACGAGAGGAAGGCTACTCACGGTTTTGGGAATAACGTAGGAGCCCGACAGGTTGCTGACACCTCCAGCCAGGTCAAAGAGGTCTCCCAGCCCCCCTCCGAGGGGTCCTCCCAGGTTTGAGGGGATGACTGTACTGGGGGCCGCAAAGCTGGGCGCTCCCATCTGCAGGAGAACAAAAGGGACGCCGTTCTTGGAAGTGTGTAATGCTAATCGGAAAGGGAGAAAAGCTGTTGCAAAAAGCTGGGAAGAGGAACCCCCACATCAAGGAACGCGGGAGATCCCTTGCATAGGGTTCCCAGGAATGAAACATCTTGTCCCTCAAACTGGCTGGAAGACCGGGAGCGTCCAACGGCCGACTTGGGCCAGCACATCTATCCCATATCTAAATTGGACCTGAAAATAGAGATAGTCCTCAACTCTTACGACTGCAATTAGAACTAAGAAGAGAATCCTACCCCTTCGGCTTCTTCCCCCATCTTGAAACAGACACGGGAGGTGAAGAGAAGAGCAGCGGCAGCGGCAGCAGGAAGAGAAAGGAAGAGAGAAAGAGAGAGGGAAGGAAGGAAGGAGGCAGGGAGAGGAGAAGGGAGACAACAAGGGAGGGAGGGAAAGTTACGTTTGCTCAGCACACAACATGGAAAAGCTTAGCCCACCAGGCTACAGAGAAGTCTCTCTGGGGGTGTTTGTGTGTGTGTGCCGTTCTTAGCCACCTGGGCAAAACCTGCCCGGCAAGTTGGCATCAACCAAAGTATCTTTTGCTAGCCCCTAATCAAGAAGAACCTAACAATCAGAACGGACAGGACAGAACAGAAACTATGGAATTGGAGTAGAATGGAATGGGGGGAGAGAGAGAGAGAGCGCCAATTTTGCCTAGTGGTTAAGGCACCAGGCTAGAAAGCAGAAGACCAAGAGTTCGAGTCCTGCCTTGGACATGAAGGCAGCTGGATAACTTTGGGCCAGTCCCTCTTTCTCTCTCAGCCCAGCCCAGCCCGCCTCACAGGGTTGTCGTTGTGGGGAAAACAGGAGGAGGAAGAGAATATTAGCTTCGTCGGCCGCCTTGTGTTATTTGTGGAAATTAATAATAAATGCAGGATACAAATAAATAAAATATATGAAAAATAAAGAAATGGAATAGAAAATATGGAACGGAATGGAATATATGAAATGGAATCGAATATATGAATATGGAACGGAATGGAATATATGAAATGGAATCGAATTGAATAGAATATATGGAATGGAATGGAATCCTATGAGCAGAGAAATTTGCAGACCTTCTGGTTTTTTTTTTCCTTTTTAAAAGCCTGTCGGCGTTTAGGGGGGTCCTTACGCAAGACCAAAAGCATAACTCGACTGCCTTATTTTTTTTACTGCAATGACATTTGTACTTGCAGGGGCTTCTGTTACAGTTCAGAGAAATGTGTGCAACCTCTGGATCTTTTTTTAAAGAATTTTTTTTTTTTTTGGCAAAAGCTTCTCAGGATTTGGAGGCCCCCAACCGAGAACTTACCAGACTCTCCAAGCCACCGCCAAGAAGGTCCACGGCTCCCATCTGCACCGATGATGTGGCTATCGGAGGGCTGCTGACCGGGGGTCCGAGATCAAGGTTCAACAGGTCCCCCAACAGATCCCCCTGGGTCGGGATGACGGCCGGTTGCTCCGAAGGCGGCACTCCAGCTGCCACAACATCTGGGCTCTCTGCACTTTCGCTCCTGATTTAATGGCAGGAAGGGGAAATGGCTGGTTTTCAACGGGGACAGCCTTAAAGAGTGTTTTTGTTGTAGACATACACAACAAGAGCCCATGGAAGAGTCACTAAGGTTCTCAGCTAGGAGCGGGAGATGCTCCTTAGGAGACTTTGGGTCAGGGGCTGTGCTCAGTGCGCCCCGCCCCACAGGGTTGTGGTTGCCAGGAAAAACAGGTCCCACTTGAATGCAAGTCAGGTAACCAATGAATCAGTGGGGACTTCGGAGTCTGACTTACGAGCCTGTCCGGGGAGGGAGGCTTTTGTGGACGACGCCCCTGCTCCCCTCCACAAACGCACTGGGGGGCTTGTGGTAGACCGAGGCCAGCGTGCCGATGTAGCAGATCAACTCGTCCAGCAGGGTGGGCTCGATCAGGTCTGTCTCCTCGGAAATGAGAGGCTTCTCGGCCAGGACCACTTCCTTGGCCGCCACGGGATCCGTGGAGAGCAAGCGCCAGTAGATGTAGCCCCTGTCCCTCAAGTCGGGGTTATCCGAATCCTACCAGGTCGGAAGGAGGAAATGATCGATTTACCACAGGCTAAACGAGGTGGGTGGGCTTGGTTTTTCGGTGGCCAGAAGGAGACCCTTGTGGCAGGTGACATTTACCTGTGTGGCCAGACTCAGCACTTGCTGGACCAGCTCTTGAGTCTCGGTGGGTTTCTTCAGGAAGAGCTTCACGATGGCCGTCAGCAGCTGCAGCTGGACCTGAACGGGGCAGGAAAACCGGATCAGAGGCTAAAGGAAGGCAAGCTGGCTTGTTTCTTGCTAAAGGCTCAGACGAAACCCTGGGAGGAGGTACTCAAGGGGGTGGGGGAGTTGACCCCAAGCAAGAGACAAAGGGGAAGACCTTGTCCCATCAGCGTACATTGGGTCTTCTTGTTTCAGCAGAAGTCCTTAAACCAGCAGTCCCCAAGCTCTCCAGTGGAGTGGCAGGCGCATGAGCATGTGCAGAGTTCCATTTGTGCAATCTATCTGTCTATTATCCACCCATCATGTCTGTCTGTCTATCTATCTATCTCTATTTATATCATGCTATCTCTCTCTCTCTCTCTAATCTATCTATCCCATTTATCTATCTGTCTATCATCTATCCCACCCATCATCTATCTGTCTATTTATCATCTATCCCATCTATCTATCCTCCCATCCATCCATCCATCCATCCATCCATCATCTTTTTCTGTCTGTCTATTAATCTATTTATACACTAAATGAATGTCTGTGAGTTGAGCACCAGCTGCAGTCTGGGGCACCCACCATCCCTGCCCCTTCCCCCCGTTCCAGTCCCCAGACCTAACCAGCCGAGGCCCACCACCTGGGTGCTTTCATCATGGAAGCCCTCCAGGAAGCTCTCCAGAAGCTCGTCCGCATTGTCGATGCGCTCGGCGTATTCTCCCACGATCCAGATCATGGCGGCCCTGGCTTCCGGTTCGTCCAGGGAGTCCAGATTCTCGCACAAAGTGGCGATCACACTTTCATACCTGCGAAGAGGGGAGAGACGATGGGAATCTCGGGCACCTCGAAGGAGAACCTGCGAGCTGCAAAGATCAGGCTAGTCAAGGAGGAGGAGACATGGAGGCAACCTGCTCCAGACCGTCCATGAGAACACCTGTCGGTTCACCGATTCACAGGAAGGGAATTAAAAAGAAAATAATATATTGGGAACAGATGGGAAGCAGTTCAGCTGTCACCGAACACAGGCCGTCCTTCAGTTACAGCCATAATGGAGCCCAGGATTACCATGTCACGATGGTCGTAAGTTAAGGCAGCCACGTGATTGATTTGATTTTTACAACATGTTTGTGAATGCAGAGGTTGTTAAGCAAGCACATTGTCTGCAGCGGCCGTTTTTGGCTGGAAATCTGTTTCTGGCAAACTCTAACCCCTAAATTGCAGTAATTTTTTTCTAGAAATCAGCCGTTCCTATTTGTGAGTTTCTTAAAGCCCTGGAGAACGCTGAACCCTTGAAATTTCCTTCCGCCTGATTCTGGCCTGCTCCAGATTATCCTTGGTTCTTAATGCAGAGCAGGAGGAGCATCCAGGACTCGAACTCAAACCCCTTAGCAAGTTCACAGCCACAACTGCTCAAAAAAATGCTCCTACTTGTTTGGGTACTTGCGGAAAATGTCCTTGATGACCACAATCGCTTCCTGCACCACGTAGTTGACCTTGGTCTGGATGAGATCCAGCAACGTGCTCACACAGCGCTCCGCGGATTGCTGAAAGGGGGGGAAAAAACAGCCTGGGTCAGCCAAGAAGTGGGTGGATGCTCCAATTGTTAACGGAAGGGGAAAGCGAGGAACATCCCGTGTTATCTTGCAGCAAGAGTCTTGCTGGTGATGTGTTTTCGCTGTGGGGGTGTCAGGAGGTCACGCTGTTGTGATGGCGCTAATTTCTGTATGCTTCTCAGGCTCGTTGCTGTGAGATGGGTGGCTGGGAGGGAGGGAGTGACGCTGGGGGGAGGAAAAAGAGAAAGGGGAGAAGGGAAAGAGGTGTGGGGAGAGAGAGAGATGGAGTGGGAAGCAGAGAAGGGGAAAGAAAGGGAGGAGAAGGAGAAGGAGATCTGGGCAGAGAAGGAAGGAAAGAGAGAGAGAAAGAGTCACGTGGCAGTGCAGTGGAAGGGGAAGGGGAAAGGAAAGGAGAAAGGGAAAGGGAAAGGGAAGGAAATGAAAGGAAAAAGGAAAGGAAAAAAGAAAGAACCTGGATTCAGGAAGCCAAAGATTTTTTTTAAAGAAACGGAGAGGCGTGATAGTGACCCTCAGCTTCTCCCTGGTGGCTGGGGCATCCTGGGAGTTGAAGTCCTCCCATCTTAAAGTCGCCAATCTTGAGAAACCCTGGCATAATCCATGCTCCACCACCCCAATGAATAGATTCATGATTCAGATGCCATGTTCCTTCTTGCCAAGGCTCACCTCAACCTTAATGGCGCATCTGCCAATGGCCCGGACAGCTTTCCTGACAAAATCCACATCTACCTCCGTGGCGTATTCCTTTAATTCGGCCAGCACCTGCGAGGGAGCAGAGAGGGGAAGGAGACCGGACGTGTTAGCACGAATGCAGCGGCTCGTCTCTCCTAGAGGGAATGTGGGAATGCAGTGGAAGGAAACAAAAACACCTCCTTTTGGAAACACGAGGAGATGTGAGCGTGTGGGGCGGGTTCCAGATCTGTAAAAGGATCCTATGAAGCAAAGATTCAGAACTTTACCTGTGCGATGTTGGCCTGGGAGGCCAGGCGGATCATAATGTCCAGCTTCTCCAGCTTGACATAGATGGGGTCGTTGTACTTCACAAAGAAGACTTTCATCTCGTGCTTGAGAATTTCAGGCCTGGAGGAGGAAAAAAAAGGAAATAATGAAACGTTATAATGAAATGATATTTTTCTATCTTCCAACGTCCAGCAGAAAAACCTGCATGGCTGCACAAGGCCCTAAAAAGCGGCTGCAGGACAGCAAACCCCTCGGTGGTGGGATTCACGCAGGGGCCAGTCAACAGGAGACTACTAGCTGGATTCACACAACCGGGTAAACTTAATTTGGGTGTGGCTTAGCCTACGGCCTGTTCTCTACAATGCAAGACCTCCAATATAAGTAAGTCCTTGAGTTACGACCTAAAGGGAGCTTGCCCATCCTGGCTATAACGTGTGACAGTTCTAAAGAGGGTCAGTCATGCAACTGACTCAATTTTACGACCTGTTGTGCAGCAGTCATTAAGCAAATCAACAGAGTTGTTAAGCAAATCTGTAGTCATTCAGCAAAACCACGGTTTGCAATGGGCTTTTGGTTTTGCCCAAAACTTACAATTTTCAGCAAAACCCTCATAAAATGTGGCCATGTGACGCTGCAAACAGTCATAAATGCAACCTGGGGGGGGGAATCATGTCACTATGCAGGAGGTTTGACCGTCAGAACTCCAAATCTGGGTCGTAAGTACCTCAGTCGTAAGCCGAGGACCTACCTGTAAGTCAGTTTGACCACCAATCTCAGCAGCCCGGGTGTGAATCCAGCTACGTCTAGTGCTAGGAACGCTCGTCCTTTTCCACCCCTCACCAGGTGTGCAGGAGAAACTCACCTCTTTTGCACAATCAGGTTGATGTTCCGGAGGGCCACGTACTGCAGCTCCGGTTCGGCGGAGAGCAGGGTGACCAGTGGGGGGGCCAGCTTCTTCAGCAAAGTCCCGTAGTAGTCTAGGTCTTTCGAGAGCATCTCGGTGAACTTCATCAGCACCTTCACGGCAGAAAGGACCACGGCCGAGTTGGCGTGGGACAGCCGTGGGGTCACCCGTTCGCAGATGCTGAAAAAAAGAAAGGCAGGGTCGGGGATCTCTTCCAACTCGGAGGTCCAAAGAGCAGCAGGTCCAGGCTAGCATCCTTTCCAAGCTTCTTCGTTGTTATTATTAATTTTCCACCTTTAGGATATATACCATATTTCCCCGAAAATAAGACCGGGTCTTATATTAATTTTTGCTCCAAAAGACGCATTAGGGCTTATTTTCTGGTTAGGTCTTATTTTCGGGAAAATACGGTACTAAATGCATTTATCTGGCTGACGATCTTAACTGGGGCTTATTTGGGGGGCTGATATTATGAGCAAAATAACCCCGGTCTCACAAGGGGAAACCAGACCGGAAACACAACCCGGAAAAGCTAATTCTACAACAAACAACATTTGCAAAGGGATTAAAAAGGTATGAATCTTAAAAGCTCCCATTGGGCAGAAGAACAAGGAATGGCTGTTCCTTCGTCGCTGTCAGGTGGCTTTCTTCTTATATAGTGCGCTCGAGCAAGCGAGCCAAGCTGCAGCTCCTACCTCTGAGCTTCACGATCATCCTTGGGCATGTAGTTGGCCAGGCAGTCTAAGATGAAGATCTGCCCCCATTCGGTGCATTCATTCAGAGCGGTCAGCAGCTTGTTGATGGATTGCGGGTTCAAGTCGAGGAGATTGCTGCTGGGGTGGGACTCGGCGATCTCCGATAGGGCCGCAACTGCATTCGCAACCACCTAAATAAAAGAGAACAACCTTGAATACATCTCTCTCTCCCCCCTCTGCCTTTACATCAAAGAAACTGCCTCTTATCTCATCATTCCCTACTCTCCTCCTCCTCCTCTCCCTTCTGGAACTGATGATGTTACCTAGTTGGGTCATGAAACGTCTGCAAGAAAACCACCAAACTCAGAGAGCAGCAAGGACCCCACAGTCCTCCTCCTCCTCCCCCCCCAAAGATTTTAGTACCTTAATTAAAAGACTATCTCAACTCCAAAAAAAAGGTGCTCACCATTGGATTGGAGTCTGAAATGAGATCTTTCAGCGTATCCAGGAATCCTTGGTCTTCCACCAGCTGGGCATTGATGTCATGCAGCTTCGCCACACAGACGGCAGCCGTCTTGCGTACATACGGGTCCTCGTCCTTCAGGCATTTCCGTAACGGCTCACAAAGATACTCGGTAATCTTGTCAACTCGGATGCAGCCCATCGTACGGACGGCCAAGGCTCGGATGAGGGGGTTTGCATCTTCACAGTCCTAGGGGAAAAGGGAGAAGCTGAGGGGGCCATCCTGCCTCTTGCAGTTGCTGCTATTGAGCCAGGTTTCACCTAATCTATACCTGTATCCATTCGATGAGGCGCAAGTACAGAACTCATCGGTAGCCTCCCACAGCAATGAACAAGGACATACGTTCAATTTTGCAGCTACTACGATTGTTGGACGAGGTGGGACAAAAACAGCCAGGGAAATAATTTAACCGGGAAATGGGCCCCGCATCAGTCAACAGGACGGCTGATTTACCACCAGCCTCTCAAGTACTTCGAAGGCGAGGGCTGGGCAGCACAAGGAAAGGACAGCCAACGACTTAAAAAACAGCCATCGACATATCCCAATCGGCAACTAAAAAGCCGCATACAACAGGCGCCATATAAATATCACGTACAGAACAGCACACCCTCGGCTAGAGAGAAGCTCCCTTGCTCCAGAACGAGTTCAAAAGCTCGGAAGACTAAACTGTCAGTCCCAGATTGGATCCTGCAACATTATCCTGGGACACCTATATTTACCTTCATTTGTTAAGTCCAGATTCACCTAATTTGATTTGTGAACCATTGTCACGAACACAGCGTAAAGAGGGATCTAGCATGGATTGCACCCCGAAGAGACATTGGGGGCACGTTTTCTGACTTTGCCAGCTCACTCTCCAAAAGCCTGTTGAAAACCTCTCATCTGGCTGCCCCCTCGCACCCCTGGCCCCAAAAGGCACAGCTGCGCTCACCTTAACGAAGGTGTTGACCGCCATGATGGCCATATCGGGCTGACTTTTGGCGTAGTTCATCAGATACAGGTAAACCAGCTTCTTCAGCTCCAGGTTGTCCGTCTGCATGCAGTTCACCACGTCGGGGAAAAGAGCGCTGGGGGAGACAAACGGAAGGTGTGTTAAAGGATCATATAGGTAGTCCTCAACTTACGGATGGTGAGTTCTAGTGTGGCTTTAGGCATGAAAGTGGCTGGGCGACTTTGGGCCAATCACCAGGAGACGTTGAATTCTAGTCCCGCCTGAGGCATGAAAGCCAGTTGGGTAACTTTGGGCCAATCACCAGGAGACGGTGAGTTCTAGTCCTGCCTTAGGCATGAAAGCCAGCTGGGTGACCTTAGGTCAGTCCCTCTTCTCAGCCCAACCCACCTCACAGGGTTGTCGTGGTGGAGAAAACAGGAGGAAGGAAGGAGTATTGTACGTTTGCCGGCTTGAGTTATTTATAAAAACAACAGTGGCGGAATATAAATAAATGAAATAAGCCAACAGACGGACGGACGGAATCCAGAGGGGTCCTCATGTCCCCCAAGGACAGCCGCGTACCTGACATCCTTGCCAACGGTCATGGATGCAATCACTTTCTTGACCGCCTCCTTCTTCTTCTCTTTCTTGTCACTGTTCAGTTCGGCCTTCAGCTCAAATATTTCTCCTGGAAAAGAATTCAGATGGGCAAATGCAGGGAGCGCCTGATTCACGGTCACGGTTGAGCCCAACATTTCCTCTCTGCTAAGCGAGACTATTTTTAAGTGAGTTTTGGCCAAGTTCTTACTGGCTGTTCAATGAATCGCTACTGCTGTGATTCACAGGCCATGATTCTGTTTTGTTTCGCTTTGAAACGAGATAAGTTGGCAAATAAATTTAAATCAATCAAATTAAGAAGGGTGTCCTGTGAATTCAACCTTCTGCCTGTCTACCTGGAGCACCAATCCCCACCTGCCGCCTTACCTTTTTTGGTGGTGGTGAAATACTTGGAGTCGGACATCTTGACGGCTGGTTGGTTTGGTCACCTCTGGAAAAGAAAAAGAGACAGTAAGAGAGATTTAAGAGGGAAAAAGAAGCCACAGGTTGTTGTTGTTTTTTTTAAAAAAATGGGTAATTCTCAAGGATTAGCAGTAGGAGAGGAAAAACCAAGAAAAGGACTAATTTAGTTAGGAAGGAAGGAAGGAAGGAAGGAAGGGAGAAAATAGGATGAATGGAAGGGAGGGAGGGAGGCAGGCAGGAAGAGGATGGGCAAGGGCAACGGGAAGGGGAAGGAGAAGGGGAAGGAAAAGAAAGGGGGAAGAGAGGAAAACAAGAGAGGGAAAACAAGCCTTTGATAGGTCTTATCTGGAACTTTCAAAAATGCCCGACGGTTCAGTTCCCTCCGGAAGCACAAGACTAATCTTATTAGCAGCTGCTCCACAAAAGGTGTGGAACAAAATCTCCCAGAAGGTTAAACTGGATAAAACAACAATCCCGTCCTACAGTTGCTGCTGTTGTTGTTGTTTGGACCTGTTGCAAGACAGCCCCACAAAACAGCTCCTGCAAGGCAGCTAACAGAAAATGACAGTCTAACCCCACCTCCCCCTAACAGGAAGGTGGTTTGAGAAGGATATTCATCGCCTCCCAAAAGGCAGTTAATCCGCACAAACTAGAAACACCCAATGCTTTGCGGGAACAGAGTTCCTGAAATGTCATTTTCCGTTGCTAAGTGAGTTTTGCCCCATTTTACGACCTTCCTTGCCACAGCTGTTAAGTGAACCAGCACAGGGGTTAAATTAATAAGTTTATTATGTGAACCTGGCTTCCCCACTGGCTTGTGTCCGGCCAGGGCACAAAAGGGCATCTCACACACACACACACACACTGGACGCTGCCACCGTCATAAATGCGAGCCAGTTGCCAGAAGTCTGAATTTGCATTCAGGCGACCACGGGGAGGGCTGCAACGGTCGTTAAATGTGGGAAAACGGTCATAAGTCACTTTTTGTAACTTTGGACGGTCATTAAACGAACCGTTGTTAAATCCAGGACTATCGTAAAGCAAATAAACACCCCAAACCCACCTCACCCCCCCCACGTTGTCCTTTCCAGAGCTACACAAAACACACAAACACGGATTATGTAAGGCTACAGATGTTTTTTCCAGGCGTTGGGCGGTGAGAGGGAGGATAACGGCTTCCCCTTCCTTCTCCTAAGGCCCCCCCCCCACAATTTTGAGGCCTTCCTTGGAAGTTTTACAGTGCATTTGCAATGTGGGGGGGGGAACGGGTTTAGCAGGGGAGGGGGGCTCTCCTAGACTTCCCCAGGAGGCCGTCCAGCCCCCTCCCCAGAGACAGATGCTCCCCTCCGCGGTCTCCCCAAAAGGAGAGGCAGATAGGTGGCAATGGGGCTGGGGAGGGGGTCTCTCTCCTTGGAAAGGCAGGCAGATGTAACTGGGGGGGGGTCTTCTGCTTCTACCCCCCCCAAAAGATAAACAGGCATGGGACTGCAAAAAAAAGAGGAAGGGGTGCTGTGACTGCCCCCAAGAGCCATACATTGGGGTCCCCTAAGGGGACCCCACTTAGCAAGGCAGACCAAGGGGGGCTGGATCTGGTTCGCCCCCCCCTCCCGGAAGAATCCCCCCCGGACGGCTCCCCTCCTTCTTCTACCCAGGCAGGTGCATTCCCCCCCTCCCCCCAAAAAGCAGGGGGGGTCCTCGATCGCCGCTCCCCCAAACAGATCCAAGGGCAGCTGGGGGTCCCCCGAAGCCCCTCCCCGAATAAGCCGCTCTGCAGATCAAGGGCCCCCCCTCCCCTGCGCGACCCCCCTCCCCACGATTCACGGCCGGGCGGGGCTTCTCTGGCTCCCTGGGCCAGGCAGCTGCCGGCGGGCTTCCCCAACCCGGCGCCCCCCGTACCTCCGCGGCGCTTGGCTCGGCTGGGCTTCGGCCCGACGGAAGTCTCGGGATCGCGGACGCCACGCAAGCGCGCTCCCGGGGCGGCGACCCAGGAGGAGGAGGAGACCGGAAGGCTGCGGGAGCGCGCGGGCAGCTCCGCGGGCGCGCGCGAGGCGAATTGCAGCGGGAAGCGCGGCGGGCGCCCGCAGCAAATAAATAGGCAATCCGGCCGGGGGTCTCCGTGTAAAGCCCATTGGAAGGGAAGCCCCTCCGGCTAGCAGCAGCTGCAGCAGCCCCCCCCCCACACACACCCCTCCACCGGCTGCAGGGCGGGGACTACAACTCCCAGCATGCCTGGCCGGCGGTGGGCGTGGCTATGGGTCGCGATCCCCAACGCGGCGCCCTTTGCAAGGCTTGCAAGATGACAAGCGTAGGAGTGGAAAGCTGCGGCAGGTCGAAAGCAGTAACACCCCCCACCAACACACACACACACACACACAGCTGCCACAAAAGAAGCCGAGGGTCTGCAACCGGCCAAGCCGGTTTGGGAGGGGGGAACCCAAGAGATAGTGGTTAGTGGGCGATGCATTCTCTAAACCAGTGTTTGTCAAGCTTAGCAACTTGAACTCTTGTGGACTTCAACTCCCAGAATTCCCCAGCCAGCACAGAGCTTATTTAACGGCAAGTTCACACCTCCTGCTAAACCCCCACCTGAGCTTTACCTGCCCCCATCAACGAGATCCCACCTGGCCCTAACCCGAGCTCAAAGTGCAGGTTCCGGCATGTTGCAGAGGGTTGAACTAGATGACCCTCAGGGGTCCTTTCGAACTTCCCCATTCTATGGTTCTATAACCTGGTTTACAGAATAGTACAGTTAGAAGGGACCTTGGAAGTCATCTAGTCCAACCCCCTCCTGCTCACTGCCCTTTTCAGCAGGAAACACAACCTGGGTGTGCCTTTTCCTCTCCTCTGCAATCCAACAATGCTGACAAAGCTTGTCGTCCTTCAAAGAAAAGAGAAGCCAGTCAAATTAGGGGCAGTTTTTTGCAGCTGCTTCCTCTGAGCTCCCCTTGCTTGGAAGGTCCCTACCGTCCAAATTTGCTGGCTCGGCTTTTCAGGATGACATTTTGGCACTAAACTGGCCCAGCCCCCTCCTCTCCATGCGTATCAACGATTTCAGGATGGCTGCCAAGTTTCTGTGTCTTGGGGGGGGGGGAATGCACCCAGAAGGAAACTTGCATTAACTTTTTTTTTTTTTTTTTCTTGGGCAATTTACAGAATCTGCCTTTCCAGGAATCATAAAATGGCCTTGAGCATAGAAGGAAAAAATAAATAAATAAAACCTTGCCTGCTTTTGCTGAGTAATTAACTCGGAAGCCTCGTTCTAGGAAAAGGGGATGTAGGAATAAATATTTCCGGTTTTGCATTTGCAAAGCTGTTTCAGCATCATGCCTAAAGGAGAACAGCAGCTTTTCTGGAAAGTGTTTATGCGTGTCTGAATGGATAATAGATATCTGGGTACATCTCCCTCAGTGTCTCTCAACCTTGGGCACTTGAAGATGCGTGGACTTCAACTCCCAGGATTCCCTAGCCAGCCTGCTGACTCAGGAATTCTGGGAGTTGAAGTCCACCGCCTGGGATGAAAGCCGAAAACTGCCAGGTTCTCCCTGCCAAAGCCAGTATTTAGGCGTCCTTCAGAGAGGTTTCTCCCACCTCACAAATTGCAACCGGTGGATAAATCAATTCCAGTTTTGCAGCATTGATGTCTTCATCCCCTTTGGCTGAGCCAAAGAAATACTGCAGGACAAAGAAGCCTACATCCCAGTAAATCTCAACACAATACAGAAACTAGACAACCGGATCAAGAGGGCCCTTAACAACACAACAAAGAAGGCAGATGAAAACCAGTGGACCTGTCCTGCCACATTTTTGTGGACGCCCCATAAAAATACACTACTAGCCAGTTTGACTGGTAGTCCTTGACTTACATCAGTTCATTTAGTGACCGTTGGAAGTCACGACGGCACTGAAAAAAGGGACTTACGATCATTTTTCACCCTTACGACCTTTGCTGCGTTCCCCCGTAGTCATGTGATCAAAATTCAGCCGCTTGGCCACTGGCTCCTACTTACGACCGTTGCTGGGTTCCAAAGTCATGGGTGACCCCCTTTTGCAACCGTCTGACAAGCCAAGTCAACGGGGAAGCCTATTCACTTCACAACCATGGGACTAACTTAACAAACTGCAGTGGCAAGAAATGCGATGAGGAAGGACGTAAAATGGGGCAAAATTCGCTTAACAATTGTCTCGCTTAGCAACATAAATTTGGAGGCTCAATTGTGGTCGTAAGCCGAGGACTACCTGTGCTTCTTTGTCCAATGAACAACTGCAGAGCTTTCCTTAACAACCATTAACTAGCAAGAAGAAAAGCACCACAACACCAGCTGGTAATGAAGGCAAATGGGCTTTTCTGTCTAAATTTCTCCAGCTCAGGAATCTCCCTTAAATCAGAGCCCTTTAAAGTGACTTTTGCGGTCCGCTTCCGAATGTCTCAAGGTCCGATAGTGGGCCGTGGCCCTGGGATTGGGGACCCCTGCTGTAGCCTCCAGAGCTCTAAGCATTTTTACTTGCTCTTCTCTGCACCCCTTCTAGAGTCTCAGCCTCTCAATCTCTCAGATGGCTGCCCCCGTGCAGAATTTGGAATTTATTGTCTGGAGCTGAGGCCAGATGCGATGCGGAGCTATTTTTGAGCTCGCTTGCTAGCTGAGACAGAAAACTGCAGGTAACTGGCAAGATCGGAAGGTTACTGCAGTTTTATTCTAACTCAGCAGACACCAGAAAGATAATGCAGGCTTGCTGGGGAGAATCGGAGCGCCGGTTAGGAATAAATCTCCAAGCTTGTGAGAATCAGAAAGAGGATCCGTTGTTTCAATAAGCTTTCCGTAGCAGAATGCAGAATTTTCAGTGTTATCCTTTGGCCACCCAACACATTTATATTCTATTTTCCATGCTGTGAATGAACAATCTTCAGATATCAAATAGATGATTGAACAAGGAAATAAGTGGTGTTTTTTTAAAAAAAATCTTAATTGCAAGTAGTTCTCGACTTTCAACACTTCGTTTAGTGACCGTTCAGATTAATAGCAGCACTGAAAAAAGGGACCGATGACCATTTTTCACACTTGTGACCACTCCAGCCTCCTTATGGCCATGTGATCAGAATTCAGATGCTTGGTAACTGACTCATATTTATGACGGTTGCAGTGTCCCGGGGTCCTGGGTCATAAGTGTGAAAAACGGCTATAAATCACATTTTTCATGGCCGTTGTAACTTTGAGCAGTCACTAAACGAAGTTGAGGATTAGCTGGATCCAGATATCCGATATAGGCTCATATAGTCCAGTTGCCTTTTGGAAAAGCATCTTTGAGACCGTAACTCGCAAGGTAGCTTTGCAAACTAAAAAAAAAAAATGGTTGTGTTTATGTAGTGTATATTGGAGGTGATGACCCTTTGAGAGCTGCATGCAATGAAATTTCGTTTTAATGTATGCCAGTTATAGTACATTTAAAGTGACAATGAAGTTACTCTACCGCTAGGGTAGCTAAAATACAGTGGGTGTTATTGCCTCTCTGCACCAGGAGATGGCGCTTTAGGCCACGTTTTTTAATTATAATCTAAAATTAACCATGGTTTCAGCCCTTGACCCAAAGCAACTTTCTTTTTCCAGCTGTAATGGGGTCACAGTTTCCAAAAGCTACTTGGGAATGAGGAGAAGTCCCTGTCTCGGCAGGCAGTTCATAGTCAGAACTTGATGAGCTTAGTTTATACTCGGAGAGGAGACCACCAGGAAATTCTGCTGCAAGCAGACCAGGAACACCAGACTAGGACCAATAACAAATCCTTTCCATGTTGCTACCAAGATGACTACAAGGATGTAGTAACTCCGTTACTCTGTTAAGTCTCGAAAGAGGGTCCCAGTTTAAGGGAACAGTGACCCAGATTTTTTCCCCAAACTGACATGTTTTGGCGGTGCTGGGCTTCCGCCATGCTGGCTAGGAAATATTAGACAAGGTTTCGGTCCCAGAGTTGTAACTCTTGTTTCATGGAAACAAAAGCAGTTCCTGGATCTGTCTACCCAGAGAACAGATATTTTTACCTTCCAGTTTTCCTGACTCAGCAGAAGCTGGGATGGAGAGGTGGCAAGCGATGCAGAGACCACGCCTCGTAGGCGCCACTGGATCCTCTGACGGTGACCTTGAGCGACTGATCCCTCAGAGACCGGTCACCAACCGCAGACGCCAACTCTGTTCAAAGTGGAGGAGGTTGCAGAATCGCGGGGAGACGAGAGGCAGAAGAAACCCTGCATTTAGCTGCACACGATAAAACATCACCCCATGAATCAAGAAACAAAAGTATACAATATGGTCAAGAGAGTCAAAGAACGGAAATGGAAAACGGGCTGGTCACATAGCCAGAAGAACTGAGGGCAGGTGGACCACAGAGGTCCTAGAATGGATCCCACAATCAAAAGTGCCCACGAAGGAGACCTAAAACAAGATGGATCAACCGCATCAGCAAGTATGCAGGGCCCAAGTGGCAAAAGGAAGCCCAGGACCATCTGGGTTGGAGACACGCGGAAGAGGCCTTCCTCCTGCAGTGGATGGACCCCGTGTTAAAATGATGATGGATGGTGATGAATCACAGTAATGATGACTATTGCGTTGACAGAATTGAAATGATTTAGTTCGACAATTCACATCTGACAGCTTTCAAAGTCACCCTGACCTCTCTGTCCTTCGGCAGCATGTTGCCAAGAGGTTGGGGCGGGTATTTCATTTCCCCAACGTTTCTCCCCAGCTGTCAGTCAGGTCAAAAGCACAGGCCAGCATTTGGTCTTCTGATATGCCTGGAGGAGGGTCCAGATGGGCTGAGACCAGCTGGCTCCTTCTGGCTTTCCCTGAGACGGGAGCATGTATGGCTGTCTCTACAAAGCTTCAACCAGCTTGCTGGATCTGCCCAGGAGTGCCTGTGCTTTTAAGAGGGGAAAAAAAAAATGCTCTGTCACATTTGGTCTCTCCTTCTCTTCTGATCTCCAAATTCTCTCGTTCTCCTCTTCTCCCAAGCCCCTGAAGCCGGGACAAGGAACCAAGGATGGAAACTAACCAAGGAGAGAATGAAGCTAGAACCATGAGAACAATAAACCAGTGAAATAGCTTGCCTTCAGAAATTGTGGATGCTCCATCACTGGAGATTTTCAAGAAGAGACTGTCCATCTCTTCTTCAAAGCCTCCGGTGATGGAGCAATCACAACTTCTGAAGGCAAGCTGCTCCACAAATTGTTCTCACTGTCAGGAAATTTCTCCTTAGCTCTAGCTTAGTTTTCTCCTTGGGTTGGTCTCCAGTGGCTTCTGGTCCTGAAGGCAGGAGAAGCAAGCAATGCCTTCATCAAATGCAAGTGCTGAATCTTTGAACTGACCTGCCGGTTGTGCAAACTCTGGCAAGAAAGCCAAGAAAACGGAGAACTGGGCCATCAGCAAAAACACCCCACCAATCCTAGAAGGGGGGGGGGGTCGATTTCTTCTTTTTACCTGATGGAGATCAATACTCCGATGGATTCCCTTGTATTGCCCTTCTTCCTTGTAGAGTCAGCCCCAAATCTCTTGCAAGTGCAGAAGCCTCAACACAGTTTACTTAATGATGGCTTATAAAATTAACCAACCGGATCTGCAGAATACTAGGCCTCCGGCAATCTAAAGATAGCACTTGACTTGCAACCAACCCTTTAGCGACTGTTTGAAATAAAAAAAAAAACACTAAAAAAAAAAAGAAGACTTACGACCTGTCCATTATTGGGTGCTCCAATAATGGAGAACCTACAATTTCTGGAGGCAGGTTGTTCCACTGGTTAATTGTTCTCACTGTCAAGGAAATTCCTCCTTAGTTCCAGGATGCTTCTCTCCTTGATAAAGTTCCATCCGTTGCTTCTTGTCCTGCCTTCAGGCGCTTTGGAGGAGAGGCCGACCCCCTCTTCTTTGTGACAGCCCCTCAATTATTGGAATTATGAAGAAAGGAGGACAAAGTAACTGCAAGTCATCGTGCACAACACTGCACTGTGTAGCTGACATAAAACAGACTGTGTGTCTATTTGTGCGCACGACTGTGCAGATGCAGGGATGTGGGAGAGAAACAGAGACAGAGGGAGGGAGATCTTCCATATTTATGGATTTGTTTTCCTGCTGTTGCCCTTCCAAAGAAGATTTTTCCCAGCGTGGAATCTGGATGATGAAAGCTACGCTGCTAAAAGAAACCTCTTCCCTTGCCAATTCCAAAATGACTTGCATTTCTAAGCATTTTTTTTTTTTCATGTTCTTCCAGCGCACGTGGGCTTGGGGAAAATAATTGTATTACACTCAGCTAATAGAAAAAACGTAAAAAAAAGAACAGAATGGAAAATGTAACCCAGGGTGGATATGCTGCGTCTCTATAGTTAGGGAGGCGTATTTTAAATGGACCTCAACTCAATTTTCAGAATCCATTCTAGCAAGGGTCTACAACCTTGGCAACTTTACAACTTGTGGACTCCAACTCCCAGAATTCTGGGAGTTGAAGTCCACCCATCATAAAGCCACCCGGTTGAGGAAGACTGCTCTGTACATCAACTCACTTATGAGAGGAAGATGAAACATGCAGGAGGAATATAATGACGGTGGGAAAGCGCTTCTCAAATGCGATTAACACCAAGCCATTTCCCCCAGAAGACCAACAGGAAAAGAAACAGCACCACACAGCTTTACAGCACTCTGTTTTCCTTGCTGACCATTTTGAATTCCCCCCACCCAATCTTTTTCTCCCTTAAACTATGCCCATTCTGTCTCATGGATGCTCAAAAGACTAATATCATCTCTTTGACCTCTGCCTTTATGGGTCCCTGGTGCTCTCTGAGCTTGGTGGTTTTATTGCAGAAAGTTTCATTACCAAACTAGGTGAGATCATCAGTGCGAGGAGGAGGAGGAGGAGGAGGAGGAGGAGGAGGAGGGGGGAAGCTGTTGGATCCATGATGGGCTTGGCTGTTTTCTTGCAGACGTTTCATTATCCAACTGTGTAACATCATCAGTGCTAGTACAGGAGTGAAGTTTGCAGAGAGGAGGAGGAGAAGGACTGTGGGTTCCTTGGTCCTCTCTGAGCTTGGTGGTTTTCTTGCAGACGTTTCATTACCAAACTAGGTAACTTCATCAGTTTATTGTGGCAACAAGGGATTGTTTGCTATTATTCCATGCGGAGAACCAGTGAAAGAGCTGGCCCATTTTTTAAATCACAAAACACCAGAGTGCCTCTGAGCACATGCAAACGGTTTTCTCTCTGCTTCCCAACCAGCTTTCAGATGTTTAGCTTGGACAGGTGCTGAACCTCAATAAAGTTCAAGCAGAAGCGGGCAGATAATCCTAACACCCAATTTTCCAGCAAGGTGGATTAAGAACCAGGACGTAATGACCTTTGGGGGGTGGAGGGGAATTTTTGGGGATGGTCACTAGTAGGAGTAGGAGTAAATTCTGTTTGGTTGCACAAAGTCCAAATCCCTCTTATAATTACATCCAACGTAATAAAAGTTTAGGAAAACTCATCTGTTAAATGGGGGTGTCCACACCCTCCGCACACCCATTCCTCATTTGTTTTCCTGAACAATAACCCTGCGAGGTAGTTTTGGTGGGGGGGGGTCTGGTGAGGGGGAAATCGGCCCAAAGCTATCCAGGCAGGTTCCACAGCAGAGATGGATCTGAAGTGGGGGTTCCCCCCTCCCCTCTTACTCCTAAGAGAGTCTACCCCTGGGCCGGTTTGCGGCAGCTTTCCAACTTGATCACTCTTGGGGAGGGTTTTTTTCGGGGTGGGGGTGTCTAGGTCTACCTCTGCACTGCGCCTCTGCCTGCAGTTTGGGGGAGCCGGCCGGGTGGAGGGGAGCCCCTTGGAGCCCCGGAGCTTCCGTGGAACTGTCTGGTTCAACAACCCCCCCCCCCCCCGGGTGGAAAGGCGAGGCGGCGCTCGGTGCCTCCTCCTCCTCCTCCTCGGAGGGGCGGCTCCGGGCTGCATATAAGCGGCGCGGCTGGCCGGCTGCCGCAGTGTCCTCTCCGACGGGGCGATGCTGAGCTACGGCGCGGAGGTTCTCTTCGGCGGCGGCCCCTCCGCTTTCCGCAAGGATGCCGGCGGCGGCGGCTTGCGCTCGGCGGGGCCGGCCGTCTTCTCGCGCTCCGGGGCCGTCTCGCTGGCCTCCAGCGGCTTCCACTCGCAGCCCTGGTCGCGCTGCTCGGCCTCGCCCTCCCGCCGCCAGCTGGGCTCGTCCACCGAGAGCCTGGAGTCGCTGGCCCCGCTGAACGGCGAGCTGCGCGGCGGGCGCAACGAGAAGGAGGTGCTGCAGGCGCTCAACGACCGCTTCGCCGGCTACATCGACAAGGTGCGCGGCCTGGAGGTGCAGAACCGGCAGCTGGAGGCCGAGACGGCAGCCCTGCGCCAGCAACAGGCCGGCCGCTCGGCGCTGGGCGAGCTGTACGAGCGCGAGATCCGCGAGATGCGCGGCGCGCTGGTCCGGGCGGGCAACGAGAAGGGCCAGCTGCGCCTGGAGCAGGAGCGGCTGGAGGAGGAGGTGGCGGCGCTGCGCCAGCGGCTGGACGACGAGGCCCGCCTGCGCGAGGAGCACGAGGCGGCCGCCCGCGCCCTGGCCAAGTTCACCGAGCAGGCCCAGCGGGCCAAGGGCGAGCTGGAGAGGAAGCTGGCCGCCCTGGGCGAGGAGGGCCTCTACCTGCGCCGCAGCCACGGCGACGAGGTGGCCGAGCTGCTGCGCCAGATCCAAGGCGGCGGCCCGGCGGCCGTCTTCGAGATGCGCGAGATGCCCGCCCTCCAGTCGGACGTCACCTCGGCGCTCAAGGAGATCCGCGCCCAGCTGGAGGGGCACGCCTTCAAGAGCTCCCTGCAGTCCGAGGAGTTTTTCCGAGGTGAGCCGGGGGGGGGTCGTTGGGGGGGACCCCTGGAGGAAGGCGTCTCTTGCAGCCACCTCCCGGCTCCGGGCGATAGGCGGGTGGGTGGGTGGGCGGGCGCCAACCGGGGGTGGGGAGGGGCGCTCGGCGCTCTGGTAGGGATGGGGCCTATAAAACGGCTTCGATTCGGTGTAAGAGGCTCGGTCGCAACTCTAAAAAGACGCATCTCAACGTCGAAAGTGATTTGATGACTCACGATCGACCTAACGGCCAATTAATGGGCCAAAAGACGGCTGGGGAAAAGTTGCTGTGCAAACCTGAACTCCCCCCCCCCGCTCCCCCCGTTTTCTCCTCCTCCCCATCCAGAAGGCTTAGCCGAGGAGGGGGTTGGCAAAGGTATCCTACGGAGTGACCTTGCGTTGCTGGGAAAGAGGTGGATGGGGGGGGGGGAAGACCTCCGAATGCTGGAAGGAGGAGGGAGAAGGGTCAAAAGAAACCCTCTGGCCTCTCCCCCCCCCATCAGTTTCATTCGCTCCTCGTCTTTATTCATCTCTTACTTGGGGGGTCAACCCCCCAATTTCACATTTTAACCAGGGATGGAGGCAATACATTCAGCCAAAACGTGGGGGCAAGAGACGGCTCATCTCACACTATGTGGCCGAGAAAGGGAAAGGCTGATGGGTCAGGGGAGACAGCCAGGGGGCCCGCAAGAAAACGCCCCCTCCCCACCCGCGCTCTTGACCGACCCAGACGGTCAAAGTTGGCAGGGTAATTTGCTTTGGAAAGAGCGTCTGAGAGACGAAAGCCAACCTCTCTTGGGTAATGGGGGGCGTCTGTCTCCCCACTGCGGAAGAGGGAGCCTCGGTCCCCCTCCCCCCCCCGGTTGCAGGGAAGGGGCAGAAGGAAAAACGGGACTTTTCCCGCAGGAGTTCGTTTGGAAGGGCAGAAAAAAAGCAGCAAGAAGGGGGCGGGGGCGGGGGAGAAGAGAAAAATGGAAAAATAAAAGTTCTGCTGTGTTTCGGGGCTGGGAGGGGGGTTTAAGGAAAAGGTTCGGTGGTCTCCTACTGGGGCCCCTCGGCCTTGGTGCAGGAGGAGAAAGGGGCGGGAGGGGGGAGAGGCAAGAGTGGGGGTCACTTTCCCGGCGAGGGGGGTTTTGCCCAGACGCTGGGGGGGGCGGGCCAAGTGGTGCCGCAGTCTAGGCTGACTCCGGCCGGCTGGCACTGGGCAGCAAGTGGAGAGCAAAGTCCCTCCTGCAGTTTTTCGTGTGTGGGGGGGGTGCAAGGAGGGGCCAGACTGGCGCAGCGTGACTAGCCTCCTTTCCTACCCCTCCCTCCCCATCCTTGCAGACACTCCCCCCCCTCCCCCGACCTGGCAAACGCGCCTCCTTCCCGTCCATCTATTCGGCCAGGCGCCAGCTAGGCTGGGGACGGGAGGGGCGGGGTGATTTAAAACGGAAAAAAGGGGGGGGCGGGAAGAACGAGGCGTCCCTGGGGAGTTTGATGCGGCTGCCGGCANCCCCCCCAATCAGCCAGGCTGCCAGCCAACTTCAAAAAAATATTTGTGTTGGGCATCGCCTCCCCCCCCCCAACCACTGGAGGACGAATGGGGGGCGTTGCAGCCCTTTTGAAGGGGGCTGCCAGACTTGGGACGCCCCCCCCCCCATTGTCTCTTGACCCGCGTTGCAAACTTTCCCCTCTTTTTACCAGGGGCGAAATCTGCTTCATAGCCTGCCCAACCTCCCTCACTTATTGCCCTGTTAGCTCATATAGTCCCCCCCTCCACTCGAGCCTTGGGGGTGCTAATCCGCATTCACGACGTTCTCTTATCTGGTCCTCCCCCCCTCCGGAAAAAAAAGGCTGCGATGGGGGAGCCGCGCCTGGGAGCGAGAGAGGAGCCGAGAGGCCGGAGCGCTGTCCAAGGTGCTGCTCCCAGGCTTGCAATGACTGAGGTTTCCAAACCGAGAACTCCAAGACCCATCAGCCGCAGCCAGGGATCAGAGAGCTAAACTCTGATTGGATTGATTGCGGAGTTCTCTGAGCTTGATGGCTTGCTTGCAGATGTTTCATTACTAGGTAACATCTGCAAACATACCCCCATGCTCAGAGACCCCCAAGGAACCCACAGTCTCCTCCACCTCCTCCTCCTCCTCCTTGTTTCTACACTCCCTTCCAGCACTGATGATGTTCCCCAGTTGGCTAATGAAACATCTGCAAGAAAACCCCCAAAGACCCTAGTCTCCTCCTCCTCCTCCTTCTCCCCCCTTCTCCCCCTCCTTGTTTCTCCACTCCCTTCTAGCACTGATGATGTTCCCCAGTTGGGTCATGAGACATCTGCAAGAAAAACTCCAAGCTCAGAGACCCCACAGTCTCCGTCGTCATCTCCTCCTCCTCCTCCTCCTCCTCCTCCCTCCACTCCACAAACCCTAGTCCCTTCTAGCCATGATATCTAGTTTGATAGTTAAACATCTACAAGAAAACCCCCAAGCTCAGAGAACACCAAGGTCTGTTTCAAAACCTGCCATACTTGTCTAGATGTCTCCATCGGCTGCTATAAATACAACTCCAGCATCTGGAATTTATCTGCAAGCTCTTTGGGCAAGCAGCTTTTTAGCACTGCATACCATCTTGGTTTTGCAAACTCACTTAGGCAGATAAATAAGGAGCAGAAGCTAATATTGGGCTGAATTTTAAAAAGCTGGTGGTCCAGCATCTTCTGCCGACCTGGTGCTTTAATAGCATCTTTCAGCCACATAGAAATTTAGTACTCAGAAGCTGAGTTCCTGCAGTGAATTGTCAGTTAATGAACTGCGGTGGATTTGTTTGGCATAACATCCTGTGCTCAAACAAACACACGTGGTTCAGTGTGATGCCTGCTATGCAACATACATGCCAAGACGGCTGCCAAACCTCACAATCACCCAGCCTAGCCTAGCCTGAGAACCTTGTTAGATGGTGGCTTCTTTCTAGACTGAAACTCTTTGTTGTAAAGGCTCTGCATTTGCTGAGTCAGACTGCAAAGTGGCTTCTCACAGGCAGAATCCAGCTTGGGAAATCCGCCTCCAGCTTCCAGAAGAGATTTTTCTCATATGCATCATTTTAAAAATCCAATCCTTTTCATTTTTCATAGTGTCATGGGGCTGGAAGGGACCCTGAAGGTCTTCTAGTCCAACCCCCTGCCTTTATAACAGGAGCCCTGATACCATCATGGACAAATGGCTGTGCAATCTTTTCTTGAAAACCTTTCTTTTTTTTTTCTTTCTCTTTTTCTCTTTCTCTCTTTCCTCCCTCCCTCCCTTCCTTCCTTCCTCCCTCCCTCCCTCCCTTCTTCCTTCCTTCCTTCCTTCCTTCCTTCCTTCCTTCCTTCCAACTCATAGGGCTGGAAGAGACCTTGGAGATCTAGTGCATAAATTGCTATCCAAACTTTTCTTTAAAATCTCCTTCCTTCCTTCCTTCCTTCCTTCCTTCCTTCCTTCCTTCCTTCCTTCCTTCCTTCCTTCCTTCCTTCCTTTCCTTCCTTCCGACACACCCCTGAATGCAGTACTCTACTAACGATTAACATTTTTCCAGAATGCCAATTAAAAGCAACGCCAATTAACAATGAGGATCTTTCCAGTAATTAGTACAAAGAGAAAAGGTCTATCTATTAATTTGGTTCATTTCCATAAAAAAAATTAAAACATCTCTAATGCAGACCAGGAAGGGGCAGAGTGACCTACAACCTATAATGGGGATCTTTTCATAGCTGGTCGAGAGAGTCAGTTACACCTTTGGAGCGAAATCCATCCCAACCCTTGTAAAACAGAGTTTCAATACCCAATCAGTGTCAACTCCAGTGCTCCAGAAGCTCATTTAAGTTCTTCTCTTTTCCCTACTCCACTTTGCAGTGAGGCTGGACAAGCTGTCGGAAGTTGCCAAGGTGAACACGGACGCCATCCGCGGTGCCCAAGAGGAGTTATCGGAATATCGCAGGCAGCTGCAGTCCAAAACAACAGAGTTGGAAACTCTTCGAGGAATGAAGGAGTCCTTGGAGAGACAGAGGCTGGACATTGAAGATCGCCACCAATTGGATGTCCAGTCTTATCAGGTAACACGCAGCAAAGATTGGTGGACTTCAACTCCCAGCCAGCCATTCTGGGAACTCCCAGAATTCTGGCAGTTAAAAGTCCACCCATCTTAAAGTGAGCAAGTCTGAAAATCATTTATCTATGATATACGTTATACGTCACTTTTTTAAAATGCCATCGTAACTCTGAACGGTCACTGAATGAACAGTGGTAAGTTGTGGATTACCTGTCCTCTGTCGGCTTTCCTTTTTAGTGCAAAAGTGTTCACAGCAGATTGTGTCTCTCCCCTAGGATACAATTGCCCAGCTGGACAACGAGGTGAGGAATACCAAGTGGGAAATGGCCGGGCAGATCAGAGAATACCAAGATCTGCTGAACGTCAAAATGGCTCTAGATATCGAGATAGCTGCCTACAGGTACGTGGGGCCTGATCACAGAAAGATGCAAATTAGGAGGGCATGAAAAGGCTCCATTGGGGTCCTTCTTCTAATATTTCTTCCCACCCTGGTTTTAAAAGCTGATTTTTAGTCCATGACTCCGCTGCTGCCCAAAGATTTTGGCTATCGGTTTTTCAGCCTTATCCGCTGGATTAAGAAAGAAAAACTTGCCTCCGGAAGTCGTGAATGCTCCAACACTGGAAGTTTTTAGGAAGAGATTGGGCAACCATTTGTCTGAAATGGTACAGGGTTTCCTGTCTGAGCAGGGGGTTGGACTAGAAGACCTCTAAGGTCCCTTCCAACTCTGTTATTCTATTCTATTCTATTCTATTCTATTCTATTCTATTCTATTCTATTCCTTTCATCATCCTAGTTGTTCTTCTCTGCACTTTCTCCAAAGTTTCAACAACTGTTTTGTAATGTGCTGACCAAAACTGGATGCAGCACTCCAGGTTGGGGGGGATGTCTTACTAAGGTTTCATAAAGCAGTACTAATACTTCATGTGGTTATGATTCTATGCCTGGAGCAACAGTTTTGATTCTCCCCCCCCCACCCTCTTCTCTTTGTTTTGGAAACAGGAAGCTGCTGGAAGGAGAGGAATGCCACTTTGGCAGTGGGATGGGGATTTTCCCTTTCCCCGAAATCCCACCCAAGACCCCTAGCATTCCCACTCACATCAAAGTCAAAAGTGAGGAGAAAATTCAAGTGGTGGAGAAGTCGGAGAAGGAGACGGTGATTGTCGAGGAAGTGCAGGTGACCGAAGAAGTGACGGAGGAGGAAGAAGAGGGCGAGAAAGAAGAGGAAGCGGGAAAGGAGGAGGAGGAAGAGGAGGAAGCAGAAGAGGAAAAAGAAGAAGCTGAAGGAGAAGAAAGTGAAGAAGCTGGAACAGGAAAAGGATCTCCGTCTGCGGAGGAGACCTCATTGCCAGAAAAGAAGGGAGAGGAAGCCAAATCTTCTGAGAAGGTGAGTTCTCCCGCAAAAGAGGAAGCCAAGTCCCCCGCCAAAGTCACGTCTCCTACAAAAGAAGAAACTAAGCCTCCAGCCAAAGTGGTGTCACACCCCAAGGAATTGTTGAAAGTCCCGGGCAAGAAACCGGTGGAGGAGGCAACATCCCCCGTCAAAGAAGAACGCAAATCTCCAGCAAAACCTGGGTCTCCCGCCAAGGAAGGCAGCCGGACTCCAGAAAAGCTGAAATCTCCAACCAAGGAGGCAGAGAAACCTCCAGCTCTGAAGATCCCAGAGAAAGTGGCTTCCCCAACAAAAGAGGACCTCAAGACACCAGAGAAGCCGAAATCTCCAGCGAAGGAGGCAGAGAAACCTCCAGCTCTGAAGATCCCAGAGAAAGTGGCTTCCCCAACAAAAGAGGACCTCAAGACACCAGAGAAGCCGAAATCTCCAGCGAAGGAGGCAGAAAAACCTCCAGCTGTGAAGATCCCAGAGAAAGTCGCTTCCCCAACAAAAGAGGACCTCAAACCTCCGGAAAAACTCAAGCTTCCTCCAAAAGAGGAAGCTAAATCTCCAGAGATGGTCAAGACCCCCATCAAGGAAAAGGCTAAATCTCCCGAAAAAGAGGCAGCACCCCAAAAGGAACCAGCCAAGCCGGCTGCCAAAGAGGAGAAAGAAGAAAAAGAAGTGCCAGCCAAGCCCGTGGCCGAGAAGAAACCGAGCAAGAAAGAAGAGGAGACCAAGCCGGAGAGCCCAGCCAAGGAGGCTCCAAGGGCAGAAGCCAAGGAGAAGGAGAAGAAGACCGAAGACCAAGGGGAAAAGAAACAAAGCCCCAAGGCCAAGTCACCTACCCTTGATGGGAAAAACGCAACTGCTGCTCCCAAGGCTGAGGACAGCAAGGGGAAGGAAAAGGAGGCCACCACCAAAGCACCATCCAAACCAGAACCGGAGAAAGAGGTGGAGAAAGGAAGCAAGGCACCTGGGCCAAAATCTCCAGCCGAGGAAGTGAAAGCCAAGGCCCCAAGCCCACCGGCCAAGAAGGAAGCCGAGAAGGCCCAGGCCGAGGAGAAGAAAGAAGAACCCAAGAAGGAGAAAGCCGAGCCCAAGAAGGAGGAGAAAGAGAAACCCAAAGCAGCAGAGAAACCCAAAGAAGAAGCTCAGAAGACCTCAAGCCCCAAAGAGTCTCCCACGGTGGAGGGTCCCAAAGAGCCCCCAAAGGCAAGCAAGACGGAGAAAGCCGAAAAGTCATCCGGGATGGAGCCCAAAGACAGCAAACCCGCCGAAAAAGAAGAGAAGACCAAGAAATGACCAGAAGAGGCCGGAGGTCGTCTTGAGACGGCACCAAAGGACTTGGAAGACCACCTGTCTCAGGACTGGCTCTCCTCCAGGCTAGATTGAGGGGAGGCACCTCGGATGCATGTTTGCAATACGTCGATCTGGGAGGAAAGAACCAACCCACGCCTAAGCCACGATCGATCTGAGACTCGGGTGGGGAAACAAACAAACCAACAAAAGGAACCCCGGATGGTTGGTTCCAATATGTTATTGACAGCTTCCGTAGCCGAATGTGATATATGCAGAATGCCATTTAAGCACTTGAATTATTCAAGGGGGGAGGGAAGGGGGGAGGAGGGGGGGGGGAAAAGCCAGGGCGATATTTGACTGCCCTTCTCAGATAAGTGCATTTATTTCCCAAAGAGGGGCAAAGGGATGGCCACACGCAATAAACTCAAGATGCCGAACGCAGCAAGAGCTGGAATTTTGCTTCGGAGAGATGACAGAGAAATCTCCCAAAATAAATGCTTTAAAGATTGCTCAAGGTCGCTCGACGTGCATTGCTTGCGCAGGAGTGTGGACGGCAGGCCTTAAATCCAGCCCTTGGTTTTCTCAGGAGAAAATGTATTTTCAGGGGAGGCCTGTAGAAAAGCAGGGGGTCAAAGCAGGGGGGAGGCTTGTCCCCTCCACTCAGCCCCCACCGCCGTCTCAGAGGAGCCTTCTCAGGTGCTGGCTTGGCCCAAGAGTGAGAAGAATTTGAGGTGGAGGATCGTTTAAAATCCCCTCACTCAAACTCTCCGGCTCCTTTGTGGCAGAGCAGGGACCCCCCCCCCCAAGCCTCATTAGGAGGGAAAAACCGATGTAGTTTTGTAGCGTCGAACACCTCTTGACATGAGCAATCCCCTGTGCGGGGGCATATTCACAGACACGCACACACACAGAGATTAAAAAGTGCATTACACCATGTCAAAACCTTCACCTCCGGTTGCTTCTGTGCAATAAGACGCCAATTAAAAAAAATTGCTTACAATAAATTGATTCCCTGTCTCTAGTCTTCTTGTTTGGGGCGCAGACGTGGACGTTTAGAGAGTGCTGAGCAGGAATAACGCACAAAGGGACAAGGTTTCATTAGATGCTCACACGGGTGGAAGGAGCAAATTATTTGCGGCAGAAAAGCCCTTGCAGAGCCCGAATCTTAGAAATTAGCCCTTGCCCCAGCTGCAGACACGAGGAGAGTCGGATTCCTCAGTTCAAAATAAATACTTAAAATCTCAGTCATTTATAGAGGAGCCAAAGATAACATCAGTCCGGTCTATAGGAAGTCCTTGACTTATAACCCACCCACCCACTTTACTTCTCGCCGTTCCCTCAAGTGCTTTGGAGAACAAGCCAAACCCGTCTTCTCTGTAACGGTCCCTCAATTTGGTTCAAACCTATCTTTAGATTCTAACAACAGAGTAACAGGATTGAAAGGGACTTTGGAGGTCATTTAGTCCAGCCCCTTCCTTTGCCCAAGGAAGGATACCTTACCATCCCGGACCAATGGCTGTCCAGTCTCTTCCCGAAAACCTCCAGCGATGGGAGAATCCACAACTCTGGAAGCCACACAAAAAACGACACACCGGTCTCCAGGAGGATTTAACTGAGCCTCTTGCTACGTAAGAATCTTTTATCCCCCCAAACTGACTGACTTTCCCTTTTAGTATTCAAGGCTTCCCCACTTTCTGCTGACCAGAGGCAGAGGGGTAGACCAGCCCCCCCCCCAAAGTGGTTTGGCAGATCTGCTCCCTCCAGCCTCTTCTCCTCAGCTTCGCCACCCACCCACCCACCCCCTGCAGAAGCTGAACTAAAGCGAGACGCAGGCTAAAAATAGTCAGTTCAGAGAAACTGCAATGCAGCCTGGACTCCTCTCCTTCCTGTGGCTGACTTAACAGAAAAGCACACACACATACACACACACACACCTTGAAGGTGGGGATGGAGACAGCCAGTTTCTCCCCCCCCCCCAGTCTCACACACCCCCCCCTTGCTATTCCAATATATTCTCTTGGAAGAGGTGATGGCAAATTTGGAGCAGAATCTGCAACTCTGCACGCTGCAAGTCCTGGGGAGGCCTCATCTGCCCGTCCCGGCTTACTTAAAGATTTAACAGGCAAGATTTCAAATGCATCTTTTATTTAATTTTAATTCCTTCAAAATGACTTTCACGAGAGATGAAGGAACGGTTGCAGCTGCCTGGCTGTCTTCTCCAGCGCGGCTTCAGCAGGAACAAAGCTGAAATGCCATCCCAAATGCACCAGCTCCAGATCCAAAATAAATCCGTTCGCTTAAGGAAGTGAGGCCTAGTGGGCTCAGCGATGGCTGAAGAAGCCTTGAGGGTGGTTGTATTTGAAGGGCTTCAACCGGCTGGGACCCCTATGGAAGAAGGGAGATTTTAAAGGGAGGGTCACAAGACCCAGGGAGCAAATACTCTCAACCACCCCCCCATCACTCCCATAGATTTAAGAAGCTAAACTTGTAAAATCACAAATTTCATCCTGTGTTGAATTCTCCCATGATGAGACGGCCAGGGCGAGTTGGTCAGGGTGAGTTGTCCCCGTTCCGTTCTGCCAGATCTCCATGGCCCCGAGCCGTCTTACCTGGCCAGGCGCAGGCACATCTTCTCCTGGGGAAATTCCTTGGGTCCTTCCACGCTGTTGTCGTGCGTCTCGGTCTCCAGGTACACATCCAAGACAACACAAAGGCGTTGCAACTGGTTGGTGAGGAGTTGATAGCCCGGCTTGGGGCCGCTGAGTTCCTTGTAACAGACGTTGACCTCACTCTCCATGGCCTTAAAAGCAAAGGGGAGGGGGGGCACAGGGGAAGAGGCTGAAAAGCCAAACCTTTGACCTTCCAGATCAGCGTTTGTCAACCTAGGCAACTTTTTAAGATGTGTGGACTTCAACTCCCAGAATCCCCCAGCCCCGTTCCCCTGTCTCGGACCTACCCGAATGTTGTCATCGTTAGTGTTGGTCTTCTCCCCTTTCCAGTTCAAGCACAGGCTGAAGATGGGGGGGATGGAGGAGTATCCGGGGTTCAGCACCACGGCTACCTGGAGTTTGGCTACGGCCGAGATGGAAGCAAGAAGCCCGTTGAGCAAGGATACCCCTTTTTACACGCAACTACAGCTACGCAACCACTGTTTCCAGTAGAAACCCGGAAAGCTTGAAGGAGACCCTTGCTGGTGCCGTCACTGAAGCCAGCGAAAATGAAATTTGGGGGGCTGCGAGTTTGGAAGTGGCTTTTAAGGGAGGTCGTCCTCCCCAGCCCCCCCTCTCCAGCAACTCCATAAAACCACAGCAAGGATCTCGGTTCGGCCCCCTCTTCAGAGAGCTGGCAAAAGCCTCTGTTTCCCAGGGCTGCTCTTCACAGGCCTTAATGCCACGGATCCCTTGGTTTCTACCCCAGTCAAGGAGCTCTGTAGATGGTACCTTGTCCAGTTTTATCCCCACAACAGCCCTGTGAGGCGGGCAGGGCCGAGGAAAGAGGGGACCGGCTCCGAATCATCCAGTGAGCATCTCGAGGTTGGGATGAAACATCCCATTTTTTCTCCCCCCAGTAAACAATCACCAGGCGTCTTCTCAACCTCCTGGTGGAGGGAGAGGAAGCGAGGGGAAAAAAGAGCCCAGCTCACCAGTGCCTCTTTCTATCAGTGCCAAGTAATACAGGTGGGTATCTTCAGCCAAATCGGCCCCAGCCACGTCTTTCGTGTAAGGCAGCTCCTAGTCAGGAAAGGCAGAAATGCTTCTAGACGCACAAAGGGAGGGTGCCACTCGTCTCCCCCTGATCTGCTCTGGCGGAAGTTACCATACTTCTTCAAATCCGGTTTCACAGCACCTCCCCTTCCCAAGGACCCACCCAATCGGGCACTGGGAACAGGGTCCATTCCCGTGGGCCGCAGGGGATGATGGGAGAGGCCCCAAGAGAGGCGTGCAACTTGCTAGTAATCTTCTTAAAGGAATCACTGCAGTTGGTTAAGTCAGTCAGCCCGTTGTTCAAGGGCTTCCCTATTGACTTTGCTTGCTTAGGAGGTCGCAAAAGGGGATGCTGTGAAGCCGCAACCGTCGTAACTATGAGTCGGTTGCCAAGGGTCCAAATTTTGATTTGATGCTGCAACCGTTGTGTGAAATTTTTTTTTTCTCAGTTTAAGTCGAGGACTATCTGTATATTTTTACCCCGAAGAAAAGGCTTCTTCTACGTGAGGCTACTTACCAAGTAATCCTCGTACGTCAGGGACACCCACTTCACCAAATGGGACACAATCTTGGCGGGAAAGAGGTGCTGAGACTCAGGGGAGACGGGCAGAATGCCATGTTCTGGAGGCAACAGGAAAGGAGACTTGTGACCCCCCATGGAAGACGTTCCTTGCCACAGACCAAACATAAGCTCTCTTCTTTGGCCTCTGAGGACCACCACGTTCTTAACCTACGACAGGGGTCTCCAACCGTGGCCACTTTAAGACTTGTGGACTTCGACTCCCAGAATTCCCCAGCCAGCCATTTGTCCAGGAGGCCATAAGGTCTCGTCCCTTGAGTAGAAGGTCTGGATGAGAAGACCTCCACGGTCCCTCTTGGCCCCAGGCCACTATGATATAACCGCCGCGAGGTTACTACATGCTCAGAAGTGGAAAGGTTTGACGCTACCCACAACGGAGGGTTTTTTTCTTTCTGCGCCCGTAGGGGAAGGGGAGGGTGGCAAAGACTTACCAAGGGAAGCAAATTGCTTGTGAAGGGCAAGGCGGGACTCCAACCTCGTTTTGAGCAATTTCATGGTCCTCTCCATGTGGCTAGCACTCAGTGAGTTATCGGCGATCACAGGATTCTGTAAAGAAGACAAAACACCTTTGTAAGGCAGTCTTCTTTTAGGAACGGCCTTGTTTAGTGACTGTTTGCAGTCGTAGCTGGGATGAAAAAGTAACTTTACGAGCAATCCCCCTTTGTGTGACCTTTGCGGGTCTGTAAAGCAAAGCGGAAGTAAGATCATTAAGCACAGCAGCTGGAGAGCCAGTTTAAAAGGTTAAGGTTCCGATCTAGAAAGCAGGAGACGGTGAGTTCTAGTCCTGCCTTACTTATGAAAGCTGGCTGGCTGACTTTGGGCAGTCCCTTTCTCCCAACCCACCTCACAGGGTTACTGTTGTGGGGAAAGTAGGAGGAGGAAGGAGTATTAGCTCCTCTAAAAGAATTTCACCTCCCTCACTTTGGCATGCACGTACGCACACACACGCACACAATACACACACACACACATCATCACTTTTGTTGGCCTCGTGGGGGTTTAAAAAGGGAGGTCACTGAAGTTTGGAAAAGAGCTTTCGGGAGGCTTCCGTGCTCGACCTACCTGGGGCTGGTCCTTGGGGAAGTGCAAGCCCCCCAATTTCTGCACCCACACGTACGGGTGGCCCAGTTCAGCCACGTAGTCGTTCAGGGTCAGGATGCTGGAAAGGTGAGAGAAGCAGCAGCGATAAGGACAAAGAAGTGGCAAATAGAGGATTGCAAGGCAGGGGCGTCCCTGAGATATTGTTTTTCAGGACCTTTCCTGCCACGGTTGTTAAACAAATCGCTGCGGTTCTTAAGCGAGTCACCCGCTTGTTATGTCAATCGGGCTTCCCTCTTGACTTTTGCTTGTCAGAAGGTCGCAAAAGGGGATCACGTGACACACACACACACACACTGACACGCCAACCGTCATAAATGTGAGCCGGTTGCCAAGCACCTGAATTTTGATGGGGGTGCGGCGAGGGTCGTAAGCGTGAAACACGGTCGTAATTCATTTTTAACAGTGCTGTTTGAACGGTTGCCGAACAAACGGCTGTAAAATCAAGGGCTCCCCGTCCCATTGGGGTGATGACTGCTCCCCCCCCTCCCTCCCTCCAGCTTACCCCACTTTGTCAAACTGGAACTGATTGGCAGGGTTTGGGGTTCTCTTTCCGTGGTCCCCAGGATAGAGGCAGCTCAGAAGAGAATCAGGGCACAGCAGGTCCCTGGGGGGGGGAGAGGAAAAGAAACATGTCACCCTTGTGGCCTTCAGTCCAGAATATAGAATAGAATAGAGACTAGAATAGGGACTAGAATAGAATAGAATATAGAATATAGTAGAAATACAGAATAGAATAGAACAGAATATAGAATATAGAATAGAACAGAAAATAGAATAGAATAGAGCTGGGAGGGACCTTGGAGGTCTTCTAGTCCAGCCCCCTGCTCAAGCAGGAGAACCTATGCCATCTCAGACAAGTGACTGTCTAGCCTCTTCTTAAAAACCTCCAGTGATGGAGCACCCACGGTTTCTGGAGGCAAGCTCCCCCCGAGCTCAAGCTGACATAGATTGAAGCCCTAGAGACATGGCCATGTTTAATTACAGGTAGTCCCCTACTTACGACCGCAATGGAGCCATTTAACAACTATCCTGCTATCTCCTCCCTTTTTGTATTTTAGTCCATTTGAGTTTCTCAGCAGATCCCCAGCAACAGCTCACCCAGCACTGATGGGCAGGGTCATCTCGGTGGCTGCTGTCACCTTGGCCTTGACGGTCAGGACGTTGAGGTTCATCAAATAGTAGAAGGTGAGGAGCAGCAAGCTGCCATCTGCAAGGACACAGCCAAAGTCATTCTTCCAAGGACAGAAAAGGTAGGTGTGTGCGTGTGTATATGTGCAGACTGCATTTTGTCCAGAGCAGAATCCCAGCACACATCCTCACTTTAACTCAACTCAACTCAACCCAACTTAAGTCAACCCAACTCAACCCAATTTAACTCATCTTCTCAATTCAACTCAACCTAACTCAATTCAGCCCAACAAAACTCAACTCCACTCCCAGATTGGGGCTAGAAACTGGAAATAAAACCCAATAAATCCCTTGTTTTTCCCTACCTTTACACTTCAAGTTGATGGTGACAGACAGAGGGTGCCTCTTCAGCATCTCTTTCCGTTTGTCATCCAGCTGCACCCCCAAAGTTGGTCGGCGACGTTTCTGCAGCGGGGGGGGGGGGGAAACCAAAGTGTGCTTAATTCCCACCCTCCCCAATTAGCAACAGAAATGGTTGTAAGACACCCAGAACAGGAAAAGGGAGGTTTTTGCAACCCTTCTACTCTCTGCTTTGCTCCCAGCAATCTCCAAACCTCACCGTAGTCTGCTCCTCCTCCACGTCGGAATCACTCTCGTCATCTGGGAATACAAAACAAACAAACAAACATTAGAACAGAAAAAAAATTGCAGCTTCTACATATCAAAAGCCGCGTGGTTTGCCACTCATCCTGCAAGGAAAGAATAGAATAAAATAGAATAGAATCTACCTTCATAAATACGAGTCAGCCGCCACGCGTCTGAATTTTGATCACGTGACTGTGGGGATGCTGCAACGGCCATAAGTGTGAAAAATGGTCCTAGGTCACTTTTTTCAAAGTTGTTGCAACTTTGAACAGTCACTAAATGTACATGTAGTAACTAATCCTCTGCTAATAGCCTTAGAACCAGCAACAGAATCTCACCCTGGGAGTCTTCCGGAGGTTTGCAAAGAGCTCTTGCTTCCTCTACGTTTCCTTCAATAGCCACAGCCAGCTTCTTATCTGTGGGAGAGAAAAACACACCTTCATTTCACTTTCTTGCCAAGACCCTGAACATTTACCTAAGTATGTCCACCTTCTAAAACAGGAGACAATTTGGCAGTGGGTAGGCCTGTTCTAGCCCAGGCTGGTCAATGTCTCTCACTGGGCCACTGGAACTATCCCTAAAGCTCTGTTTGCATCAGCAGCTTAAGATGCAAGTCCAAATAATGTTATCCAATCTGTATTATTGTGCGCACGGAGTTAATTCAGAATTCTCAGGTGTATATGAAGATCAGAACGCTCTGATGAAGAAGTGGCCTCAACCACTCTCTAAAAGAAGGCAAGTGACCAGCGGTCTGCCAGGAATATAAATCCTTCCACCCCCCACCATCCAGTCAGAGAAGAGAAGAAGCTTCTGGGATGAGAAGCGAAACGTCTTCAAGGAAAAACAAGGAAGTCCAGTTGCCCCTTGAAATAGCACTTTTGGGTCAACCGTGATCTGGATGACGGAGAATCTCCATAGTCACGAATCTGGGTTAAAAGGAGCCCCGTGAATGGTTGTTAAAGGATTGGCGTCAAGTCAAGGACCACGCTGTGTTCCAACTGGGAAGGAACATCAACTTTTCAAGACCAAAAGCTCTGGAAAAACGTGTCCTGGGTGAATTCAGGAACCGAACCCCCTAAGTCATCCCATTTCTGCCCTACTCTAGCAAGCTGCACACATCCAGCCCACGAATCCAGGAGAAGCAATGGAATTCAGCCAGGCAGCCCCACGTGGTTGGTGCATCTCCATGTCAGTTTGGGCCTTCAGCCAGAGCTGGGAGAAGGGATCAGATCCTGCTCTCCTTCAGGGAGGGACCTTCAAAGCTGGGCAACTCCGCGCTACTCACCACAGGCCTGGCCGTAGGCGCTCGCTTGGACAAAGAGGACGTAGAGCGGGGGTGGGAGATGCCTGGCTGTTTCGTATTGCTTGTGAACTTGGTCGAAAGGCATGGCGAAGTATTCCTGGACAGGAAGAGAGGCCTGGGAGGAAACAGGAAGGGCAAAAAAGTCAGCTTGGATCAGCAGGAAGTGGTTGGAAAAAGTGAAAACGGAGGCCGTGATAGGGCAATTCGCTATTTTATACAGGTAGTCCCGGACTTACAATTGAGCCCCAATTGTGAGACATCTGTTAAAGGAACATACCTGCATGATGCTGTTAAGCCGAGGCTGGAGATTGCTCAGATATTCTTTCTTCACTTCTATCTCTTTAAGAATCTTCTCTTTGTTGGCTAAACTTTCTTTATACTTCTCTGCCAGCCTGCACAAAAGAGGTGTAGGAATATTATAAAAATAATCTTCAAGGTTTGGTGACACACACTCCAGATTGACACACACCAGGTCAGGAGCACAATGTTCCGGAGGATGGGAGCCACCACAGAAAAGGCTTTCCTCCTTGTTGCTGAAGGCTGCCCTACTCACCGTATGCGCTGCTCCAGTTCCCAGTTGAGGCGGGAGAGGGTCTGCTCGTGTGGGTCGTGGAGCGTCACATCCGATTTGCTGATTTCTGGAGGGGCTTCTTTATAAAACTCGTCCACGCTCACCAGTTCAATCTCTTCGTGCTTGGATCTGCGCAAAGGGACAGAAAGGAGATGGCTGGCTTTAAAAATTCTCCCTCTCACTCGCGAGACAGAAAGGGGTTAAAACAGCGCTGCCCAACTTTGAGAAAGTTTAAGATGTGTGGACTTCAACTCCCAGAATTCCCCATGGCTGGCTGAGGAAGCAAATCTTAAATTTCCCAAGATTGTGAAGCACAGGCCACTTGGAGGTTTGTGTGTGTCCTGCAGGAAAACATCCTGCAGCCACGCTCATTTGCACCACTCAGGTGACCCTGAGGACACAGGTAAGCCTCCAGGTGGCCTCAACGACTCTCTAAAAGAAGACAAATGACCAGCGGTCTGCAAGGAGTATAAATCCTTCCATTCCCCACCATCCAGTCAGAGCTGAAGAAGCTTCTGGGATGAGAAGTGAAACGTCTTCTAAGAAAAACAAGAAAGTTTAGTTGCCTCTTGAAAAAGCATCTTTAGGATAACTATGACCTGGATGACTGAGAATCTCCATAAATTCCAGTTTTGTTCAGATGGACGAAAAGTCAGCTCTTTTTCCAACCTGTTCAGTTTCTCCCAAGTAAAATTTTAAATGTCCACCCCGTTGCCAGCTGTTATATTTCCCCACACACACAATGAACTTACTTGAACTCCAGACACTTTGTGATCTCCTTCTGCAGATGCATCACTTCATAGAGTAAATTTTGGAGCTGGAGGTGATAAGCATCCACTTTCAGTTTTGCCTGTATCCACAAGAAAAAAAGAGGCCAAAGTTGCGAAGACCGCAAAGTCCACATTTTGGGACAGAGAGGACCGCTGATTTGAAAGAGGGGTCAAAGAGGTCCTCTAGGTCAAAATTGAACAGCCCTCTTTCAACAGAGGGGGCGGGATACGACATCATCTATCCCCAGTCTACAACACAGGCCTTTCAGCGGTTCCAAGAATGCTCCACACCCATTTGCACTACTCCGGTGACACCAAGCAGCCTCAACAACTCTCTGAAAGAAGGCAAATGACCAGCTTTCTGCAAGGGATATAAACCCTGCCTTTCCAACCCTCCCAGTCATTGCTGAAGAGCTGTCAGTCAAGGACTATCTGTGGGTCTGCAGGAACAAATTTAGTGTTAACGAAATTCACACAATAAGCCATTGCAAATCCCCCCAGCCTGGCTCAGTTATTCCACCCTTCCCTGTATTTTCTCATCTTTAGCCTCGGCCGCACCTCGTGGGTCTGGTCCCTTCCCTTCTTCAGCCGAATATGAGCCAAACGGTTGAGCTTCTTCAGAGTCATGAAGTGGACGCAACTCTGGACCCGTCGCTCTTCTATCTCGGCAGCCTGAAAAACAGACGAGGGCGTTGATTTACCAGATCTAACAACTGTGGCAAGTTGTAAAATGGGGCAAAACTCACTTATTAACCTAAGTTTTTGGCTCGGTTGCCGGTCGTTAAGTCGAGGACTACCTGTATTTCCCCCAAGAGAGTTGTTTGATCACCCCAGGTGACTTACACTGTCTTTGTGGCCTTTACTCTTCAGTTCCTGGATCTCTGCCATCAGCTTCTGAAGATCCTGGCAGGTCTGTTTGTAAAGTTCATAATCCCGGTTGGGGTCCCGCAGATCCACCTCAGCCTCTTCGCTGTAGTACTTGGCATCCTACAGAGAAGAACAAAGCAGGGCTGCTGAATTTAATGAACTTTTAATGAAAAGAAGGACTAGGGGTGATCTGATAGCAGTCTTCCAATATGTGAGAGGCTGCCACAAAGAAAAGGGGGGGTCAACCTATTTTCCAAAACGCCTGAAGGCAGGACAAGAAGCAACGGATGGAAACTAACGAAGGAGAGAAGCAACCTAGAACTAACGAGGGATTTCCTGACAGTGAGAACATATTAATCAGTGAAACTGCAGATTTCTGCACAAAAAACCGTCTCCCAGGTTTTGCGAGGACTCCTGCAGACTTTACCTGATCAACGTCCGCTCTGCTCCGCTTGCCTTCTTGTGGACCGCCATCCGTGCGAATCACCTTCGGCTTCCGCTTCTTGTTGGACTCGGAGGCCATTTCCTTCGGCTTTCCTGGGAAAGAGGAAGAAAGTCAGAACCGGTAGGTGGAGGAGCAGTCAATCAATTTTTCTTAACCCCTCTTTTTTGTTTCAAACTTTTTATAGAAGTAAAAAAATCATAAATAAAATAAAAATAATAACAATTGTGAAAAAAAGAAAACAGAAATATAAAAGGAAAAAGGAAAGCAAGGATTGTAAAGGTTTTCTTGCCCTTTCTCTTTAAAGTGACATCGTAATTTCCTTCCTTCCGTAAGGTCTTCTTTCTAATCTCCAAACTCATAACTCACAAGTTCATTTCTCTCTCTTTTTTTTTCCAGCTCAAAGTCCATAAAGGGATTTCCAGTCACTAAATGTAGCTGCTGATCCTTTCCTAATCAAGCAAGTTAATTTTGACAGCTCTGGCATCTTCACCCACCATTCTTTCAAGGTACGTAAATCTGAAGTACTTTTATACAATGTTATCCCAGGTTTTTTAAATACATACATCAACTCCAGCCAGGCAACATGCCTAATATCCCTTTTCCCACAACAACCCTGTGGGGTGGGCTGGCTTGACAGAGAGATCCGTCCAGACTGACTCAATTGGCTTTCATCCCTAAGACATGACTAGAACTCACAGCCTCCTGGTGATTGACACAAAGTCACCCAGCTGGCTTTCATGCCTAAGGCGGGACTAGAACTCTCAGCCTCCTGGTGATTGGTCCAAAGTCACCCAGCTGGCTTTCATCCCTAAGACATGACTAGAACTCCCAGCCTCCTGGTGATTGACACAAAGTCACCCAGCCGGCTTTCATGCCTAAGGCGGGACTAGAACTCCCAGCCTCCTGGTTTTTCGCCCAGCACCTTCACTAGTTTTGTCTATGAGGCTGATCATCAAAATGGACCCGATTAATCAAGGTGAGATGGTCGATCTCGCAGGGGTTCGCCCTTTATGGTGATACAAACCCTCCCACACTGTCCCCCCCCCGCCCTCTGCACATGGTCAGAGGACCCCGATCCCAGCGCATCTCCACGCGAGTCAACCCGGCTCCGGCGGCCTCTCCACCCGGAGAAGGCGGCCCCACCTCCAGCCGATGCTCCCCGGTCGCCGAAGCTCGGTCTCTCCGCCGTTGCCGCTCGGAAAAGCCTTCCGTAGCCCCGACCGGAAGGGCCCAGCCGGAAGTAGATTTCCCCAGTGGGAATTCCCGGCGAGCGGCTAGAGCGTCGCGTCGGCTCTCTTCCAACCCGTAGTGGCAGAAAATAGAACCAGCGGGATTCCCGGCGAGCGGCTAGAGCGTAGCGTCGGCTCTCTTCCGCCCCTAGTGGTCGCAAACGGGAAACGCGCTCCGGTGGTTGCTTGGGTGGAGCGCGATTGTTCAACTTGGCTGCTTGGGCGCCTTCAAAGCCTGCAGGGCATGTTCTGCTTTTTTTAAAATCTATTTTACTTTGTAATATGCTCCCTTTCAAGCGAGCCAGGCGTTTTAAGCATGCATTCAATCAATTCTGAAATTTCAGCAAGATCTCCTGATCTTTCCGACCTGTGCAACCAAGTGATTCCCAACCTTTAAAAGCCAACTTTGAAGATGGCTTTGGAAAAAGGGCAGAGAAGAGCAAATAGGCCTGGAGACTAAAAGATAAGAAGAACGGTTGCAGGACTTGGGTAAGGCCAGTCTAGAGAAAAAGGACGGGGGGGGGGAGGGACATAATAGCAGTATTTCAATATTTGAGGGGCTGCCACAAAGAAGAGGGGGTTAACTTATTTTCCAAAGCACCGGAAGGCAGGACAAGAAGTAATGGCTGCAAGTTTGTTAGAGATACAACATAGAAGTAAGGAATTTCCTGACAGTTAATCAGCGGAACGACTTGCTTCCAGAAGCTGTGGGTGCTCCATCACTGGAGGTTTTTAAGAAGAGACTGGACAGCCACTTGTCTCAAATTGTACAGGGTCTCCTGCTTGAGCAGGGGGTTGGACTAGAAGACCTCTAAGGTCCCTTCCAGCTCTATTCTGATTGATTAATTGATTGATTGGGTGGACTTCAACTCCCAGAATTCCCCAGCCAGCATAGCCACCCTATGCACCACACAATGAGCTAGCAATTTAGGCTGCCATGACTGCATTGTATCTAGATTTCTCTGGCATTGTATGCATGATACTTTCAAGAAAAGACCGGACAATCACTTGTCTGGAATGGCACAGGGTCTCCTGCTTGAACAGGGGGTTGGACTAGAAGACCTCTAATGTCCCTTCCAACTCTTGTTATTCTCTTATTCTGTTCTGTTGTTCTGTTAAACTCAAGGTGTGGGGGTGTGCGATTTGCATTCAAAACATACAGAGCGGACCTGTCTTTTCGGCTTCCCTTGCTGCTCGTGCTCAGAGGCACAACATAGTCGCACAACATAGTCACCTATAATCACAGTCACAATCATCACAGTCGCCACCCGGCTACCTATGGTGCACAGAACTTTCATTTGCTTAGTATCTTCCCCTCTGCCAAGAGAGGTTCAGGATCCTGTTGAGCGAGAATCAAGGTCCGGGTTGTGGTTTACTTTACAATCTTCTTTAAAGCTCCTCGGCTGAGCCAACACTGCAGGGTTGATAGTAGGAGAACAAGCTTGGTTGGCATTCGGCAAGGATCCGGTTGGGCTGTTAGTTGTGTCCCTAGAAGAGGAAACAGAACCTAGTGAGCATTCCTGAGAAATCCAGGATATTCCCTATTTAAAATTATTTTCCACGCGGGATCTGTTGTGATCATAGCTTTAGGAATGGTTGTAAGCCGAGGACTTCCTGTAAACACAGGGCCTGATCATTCGAGGATCAAAGAGGGCCATCTGAATTAGGAATACAGACCTGGCTTGGGAATGGTCCAAAGATTTTGGGCATGGTTGGGACCACCGGCTCCCCAAGTTTGGTTTGGCTGGGGTGGAAGGTTCCCAAAGCAAGACTCTTCCTTGTTCTTCTCTCCGGGGTCAAGTAGGGTGCTTTTTTGGCAGCTGTGGAAGGAAGGGAGGCCACTCAGTGGGAGATGTTTTTGGGCAGCATAAATCTCCAGCCCTCCAGAGACCTCCAATCTCAGACTTACCCAAAGCATAGTTATTCACCTTCTGCATCTCCCGTTTCAGTCGCTTGACCTCCTTCCGGATGTCATCCATTTTCAGGGGATCCTCGGGGCGAAACAAGGAAGAAAACTTGGCCTGACAAAGAGAAGAGCTTGTTGTCTATCATCCCTTCGCCACCGGCGACTTTGGCTGTACCAAAACAACGCCAATCAGGGTAGGCTCTCTAGCACGTCAACGGTGGATCTATGTCTCTGGGAGGAAAATGGCCCAGGAAAACGTGAGGAGGGCAGGAAGCAGAGGAGCACCTGGAACCCCATCTAGGACACAGGTGTCCAACCTTGGCCACTTGGAGACTTGTGGACTTCAACTCCCATGCTAGCTGGGCTGGCTGAGGAATTCTGGGAGTTGAAGTCCACAAGTCTCCAAGTGGCCAAGGTTGGATCATCCCTGATCTAGAATATGGGTTGAAATTAGAACCCTCATCTCATTTCTGAATGTTTCATCCTTCTCCTCCTCCTTCTCCTCCTTCCCCCTTCTCCTTTCCCCCTTGACTTTGCTTGTCAGAAGGTCACAAAAGTGATCCTGGGACACTGCAACCGTCATAAATATGAGTCGGTTGCCAAGCGTCTGAATTTTGATCCCATGACCACGGGGACGCTGCAACGGTCACAAGTGTGAAAAACGATCATAAGTTGCTTTTTTCAGTGCCGCTGCAAATTCGGACGGCCCCTAAATGAACGGTCGTTAAGCCAAGGACCACCTCTTCCTGTCTAACACTTTCCGATAAAACCTACATCGTACCTTCACGTAGGACACCAACCCAGCATCCTCGCTGTCCAGCTGCTTCCGCTTCTGCACAATCGCTGCACAGAGGCCTGGATTTTGTTCCATGTGGGCGTAAAGCTCCCGCAGAGCTTTCTGGGTGTAGGTCAGCGACTGGCTCTCAAAATCCTCCGGAGAGATCCGCCTGCAGAAGGAGACGTAGAGCGGGGACTCGTTGTCAAATTCATTGAGCATCTCCATCTTTGTCCTGCTCAGAAGAAGGAAGCCACGGATTAGAGCTGGCGTGTTCGTCCCGTGGGTCCGTGGGCCACACGTGGCCCTGGACAGCTCGTAAGGCTGCCCCGTCCTATACCCGTAACATGACAAGTAGCCCTTGACTTACGACCACCGTGGAGCCCAACATTTTCCGTCGCTAAGTGAGATATTTGTGAAGTGAGTTTTGCGCCATCTTTCTTGTTAAGAGAATCACTGCCCTTGTTAAATTAGCCACTGGGTTGTTAAGAGAATCTGGCTTTTCCATTGACTTTTGTCGCAAAAGGGGATCACATGACCTTGGGACACTGCAACCGTCGTAAATATGAGTCAGTTGCCAGGCATCCAAATTTTGGCCATGTGATCACGGGAATGCTGCAATGGTCCTAAGTGTGAAAAACGGTCCTAAGTCCCTTTTTTCAATGCCATTGTAGCTTCTAACAGTCACTAAATAAAGGGTTGTGAGCCAAGGATTACCCATATGTGGTTTCTAGCGATATTTATATACATTAACTATATTATATATTTTATACGCCTCCCAAGACGATTCCTCTTAAGGACACTCAGGCAAGCCAAAAGGTGGGACCCCCATGGATTAAAGCGTCTCCACATTATTTTGGGGGTAACTGCAATTGTTGGACTGGAAAGGGGAGAAAAACATGGGAAGCTGAGAAAAAGGCTTGTGTCCATCACCCCAATTCTGTACAGCGGTTTCTTTCCTCACATCTACCCAGTTAATTACAAAACAGTACATGTGTTCTAAATCTAATTAATTAGCATTACTTGCTGTTTATTTATTAAACCAATTAAGGAAAAGTAAAAAACACACACACAGGTATACCTAGTTTTTATAATCGTACATAATAAATATAGACAGCTTATGTACATGTTGATTACATACAAACATTCCCATTAAAAGTGACCGTGTTTCGTTATAATTGTTCGTCATAATAATTGCTAACTAAGTAAGCGATTGCAGAATTTTCTGATGGCCTGGCTTCAGCCAAACCTAAACTAAGAGCCCCAGATGGGTTCACACAAACTCTAAACTCCAGGCCAGCAAATCTGCAGGTTACCCTAGGCTCAACCTTAAGTCTGAAATCTCAGCCAGCCAGCATCTCAAAATGTTCTCAACTTATGCTTCCCAAATTCACTGGAGACCCTGGGAATGGATGTCCAATCCATCTGAAGGGTACCAGGTTACAGACAGCTGGCGTTTTGGATGGCTGAGAGATTGGGACATTTTTGGCTGGGGATGTCCTGAGCCAAAGAACCAGATCCAGATACATTTGTCTCAGCGGAATTCCCACCGAGATTTTATTCTGGTGGCCACGAGTCTTTGGAAGCATGTACTTAATTACGGAGGCGACTTTGCTGGCAACGGGCTTCTTCTCCCAAGTCTGGAGTAGCCAAAGAGCTGATCTTTTTCAGGAAAGAAGATGTAGTTTGGCCTCTGGGCAGGAGTAGCTCTGGGAGAGAAACCTTCCATCCTCTTGGCCCACAGCTGCTCCGGAGAGGAATTGTGACATCAAGAAATGAAGAACCAATTGCGTCTTTCCAAGACTGGTCTCCAACAATATCAAAATGGCTGCAACCTGGCTCCAAATAGTGGGTGTTGGGCTGATCCCTGCTTCGTCACACACCTTCCCTCCATGAAATCAGATTGCCAACATCTAAAGCAGAGGTGCCCAACCTTGGCAACTTTAAGACCCGTGGACTTCGGCTCCCAGAATTCAACTCCTAAGTTTTGCCCCGATTATTATTTTTTTGCCATAGTTGTGAAGGGAATCGCTGCAGTTGTTAAGTGAATCTGGCTTCCCCATTGGCTTTGCCTGTCAGAAAGTCGCCCAAGGGGATCACATGACTCTGGGACATGGCCTAAGTCTGAGCCAGTGGGCAAGCGTCTGAATTTTGATCACATGTGTGAACGGTCATCGTTGTGAAAACAGTCATGTCATTTTTTTCAGGGCTGTCGTAACTTGGAACGGTCACTAAATGAGCTGTTGTAAGATGAGGACTATGGGCCTTGCTTACCAATTGTCTTGTTTAGCAACCCCTGGAATTTACGACGACGTGAAAAACAAGGTTGGTGACTCATTCTGGCGTTTACAACCATCACTGTGTCCTGTGATCGTCACTGGGGCACTTCATAACCAGGATTCTTTTAGTTCCCAACGCCCGACATGGAAGGAGCTAATTTTTTCATCCTTTAAAGGGGGAAGTTAGTTGGGCGAAGGGGCACCTGTTTTCCCTGTTCTCTCTCTCTCTCTCTCTCACACACACACACACACACACAAACACACACACTGCAAGTCTGAAGTTGAGAGGCCCTGGGCAAAAATGCAGTAATATGGCAAAGTCATGACCTCCATGCTGGGCTTTTCTTCCCATAAATAAAGAACACATAACAGAAAACCTAAAAGGACATCAGTGCCTCACTTTATTGTTCAGGAAATGATTCCTTTGTCTTTGTTTGCTTGTTTTAAATAAAAATGTTTGCGCTGGTGCAGCGTCTGTCTTTTCTGTTTCACAGGCAGCCACGCGAGGCCCGTCCGGAGAATTCCCGCGCGCGCACGTGAGTAGTGGCCTTGCGTTGAAGTCTCTCAAACGTTATTTGCAATACTTGCTGGTATCCAATTTCTTGTACTCCTTGTTGTAAGGGGCCCCGGCGAAGCAGATGGCGGCCGAGCGGTCGCAGTTGCAAATAAAGGCTGCGCACTCATCTTTGTCGTCTGGAGGGAAGGAGAAAATTGTGAACCTTGGGGTGACCACCTGAGCTGGGGACTCTGCAACCGTCGTAAATGCATTCCGGTTGCCAAGCAACCGAAGCGTGAACAGGTGAACATGAGGTGATAAGCACCGACACGAGAAGATTGGTCATTAGTCACTTTTTTTTCAGTGCCGTTGTAATGGCGAAGGGTCACTAAGCAGCATAGTTGAAATTCAAGGATTACCTGTCTTTGAAAGACAGGTTGGGGTTTGTGATATTTACCTTTGCAGGTGAGGATGCCTCCAGAACAGGTGTAGGAGTAGGTCTTGGTGTACGGATTGTCCAGGAGGAACCTGCATGCAGGATGCTTCTTGGCTTGAGAGTAGCACTGGTCATGAGCCTGACAGCACCTGGCCCAAAGCAGGAAGATTTAGGGCTGGTTCTCCAGGTGGGAGAAGCCCTCTCTTGAGGGGTCCTGGGTGCTCTCTGAACCTGCTCGTTTTCTTGGACAGGTTTCATGACCCAACTAGGTAACATCATCAGTGCTAGGAGGGAGGGGGTTTGTGGATGGGAGGAGGGGGAGGAAGAGGAGGAGGACTGTGGGGTCCTTGGAGCTCTCTGAGCTTGCTTGTTTTCTTGCAGACGTTTCATGACCTAACTAGGTAACGTCATCAGTGCTAGGAGGGAGTGGGGTTTGTGGGAGGAGGACGACAACGACAACTGTGGAGTCCTTAGAGCTCTCTGAGTTTCATTGTAAATCTACCTTAACATAACCTTGCAGGTCTGAAAGTACAATTATGTACAATTCTCCTGCCATCTCCTTTTCTGAGAAACTAGGCAGGGTCCCTTCAGAGCCTCTTTCTCCACCCCTTATGCAGCTGTGAACTATGCCCTCTCTTATCTGACCGTTCCCTAGATAGCATCTCTTGGCCACGCCTCCCAAGTTCTTTCCCCTGCATCATTTCATGCGAATGATCCCCTTTGATTTATGAAGCCAAAGGATGATAGAGGACCCATTATACTAGGGGGGACACGATAGCAGTCTTCCAATATTTGAGGGGCTGCCACAAGGAAGAGGGAGTCAAGCTATTCTCCAAAGCACCTGAAGGCAGGACCAGAAGCAAGGGATGGAAACTAACCAAGGAGAGAAGCAACCTAGAACTAAGGAGGAATTTCCTGACAGTGAGAAGAATTAACCAGTGGAACTGCTCGCCTCCAGAAGTTGTGGGTGCTCCATCACTGGAGGTTTTCAAGAAGAGACTGGACAGCCATTTGGCTGAAACAGTAGAGGGTCTCCTGCTTGGGTGTGGGATTGGACTGCAGGATTTCTGGGGGTTCATGATCTTCCCTTGTATCCATCCCATCAAGCCCAAAGGAAGTCTGGAATGGTCTAGGATCTATGCTATGTGCAGGGGGCTGGACTAGAAGACCTCCCAGGTCCCTTCCGAGCCTGTGATTCTATGTTCTGAATGTGATCTGAAGAACCCCTGTGCTAAAGGAGGTCAGGGCTTACCTGTCCAGTTTGTCCACAGGTGTCCCACTGCCTCCGAAGCCACAGTAGCAACCGTAGTTCGCATAATCCAGCACGGGTTTACTGCCGGGGATCGCGCATTTGATCATGTTGCCGAATTGTAACAGGTTGCGAGGCAGGACAGATTGCGAGGCGGCCAAAAAGGAGACACAAACTACCCACAAGAAAATCAGCGTTAGTGTTTTGCAGATAACCAGCAGCCAAATCCAATTCCCTGCTCCGTGAAGGCTGGGTGAGCCTTCCCTCTTTTTGGAAGACAGAGGGAATCTGTCTCCTAGACAGCCCAAACCTCTGGAAATTATCAAGCCAGGAAAGCCTGCCATATCCCTGAATGGATTCTTTGGATCTACTGGATCTCCACTTACCTGCTGCCAGGACCAGGAGGTGAGTAGGATTCATTTTGTCGGCCGGTCAGGATGAATGTTGATTCCCAGGCAGTTCAGCCTTTATAGCCTTGTCATAACCTTGGCCCCAGCTGCGACTGGAGATAAGAGACGATGGTTTTATTCGTCTATCAGGACAATTCACCTTCCAGGAAGGAGATAAAACCAAAGCTGTTTGCTTGTAAATGTGCCAGTTTTTATCCAACAGTTGTTCTCTTTCTGCAGGGGAGGAACTTCTTCCGCATTGATTTAAAACTGGGGGGACCGCTGTCCTCCTTTCCAGGTACTGTGGAATTTGGAAACTTTTTGCCCTGGAGAAATAGGCTGGCTGGCTGAAATGACCCAAGCAGAAAATGCATGTTGGGAGGTGTTTAGAAGAGAACGGGGAGAAAAAAAAATGCTTCCATGAAAATGGGGTTATCTAACTGCCAAGGTTTGCAACACAACCAAGTGTGACATGGACTTGCAGATTGATGGATGACCATAAAACGCCTTATCATCTTTGTCCTTTTGCAGGATTTCTGGATTAGATAGTGGGAAGGATTTCAAAGTTCTTTTTTTTTATTATTATTTTCTCCAATCTGGCCACGATCCAGAACTCAAGAATCAGCAGTTGATAAATGCGCTCCGTTTTTACGGAGAAGAGAAGCTTTCCGTGCTTAAAGTCTAAAAATAAAGAAATAAAGCCTAAAAACAGCCTCTGTTGATATCTCCACCTGTTGCCGTATTTAGAATCAAGAAAAGTGGACAGGAGCATTGAGGTCATCTAGTCTCACCCCTGCTCTGTGCAGGAATCAGGATTCAAGCGTGCCAGTCCAGGGAAGGTAACCATCTCCTGTGAGCAGAGGTGATGTCTACTATAATGTCACTTCTTGTAACTTCAACCGGTTATTCGACCTCCTGTCTCTTGGACTGATGGAGAACAGGTTGATCCTGCCTTTTACAACATGATTATTTCTTCCAACCCCCTCCTCAGGCAGGAAACTCTATCCCATTTCAGACAAACGGTTGTCCAGTCTCTTCTTAAAAGTCTCCAGTGATGGAGCACCCACCACTTCTGGAGGCAAGTTGTTCCCCTGGTTAATTGTTCTAACTATCAGTAAATTTCTTCTTCAACCTAGATTGCTTCTCTCCTTGATTATAATCAATGCTTTTTAATTGGGATATCACTTTGGATTTTGTGCTTGTGATGGGAAAAAAAACCCATGAAACTCTGACTTTGGTTTTGCTTGTTATAGAAATGGCTAGTTAATGGGTAGAAGTAAAAAGTTGAGGCTGGAATGTTATTATCTTGTACTGTGCTAAAAAGAGTCAGAAGTCAATGCTTTTTTCCCCTTTCTTCCCTCATACCTCCTATTTTCTCCGCCGCCCCTCATTTTCCTTCCTTTAATTTCCTATTTTTATTTTTGTTTGTATTTTTGGTATTTATAACACAACGAAAGTCATTAAATGGGAAATGAGTAACCCCTCCCAGGTAGGTCCATCATACTTTCAACCCAGTGCTCCTACGTTGAGGACTTACCTATTCTTCTTCTAATGAATTAAAAATTCCCTCAATTGTAGAAAACAGAACAAGGATCACTCTCAGAGGTCAGCGTGCACCCCAGAGATGCGTCTTGCGTTCTTGAGAATTGCTAATATCTTAGGCAGGGCAGCGGCTTCCTTATCAAAGGATTACCATCCTGAGAATCACAAATCGCGTAAAAATAACTGTGCAAAGGAAAGCCATATTCTCATAGGGCTGGAAGGGACCTTGAAGGTCTGGTAGTCCAGAGGTCCCCAAACTGGGCATTGGGGACGGTTCTGTGGAGAAAGGTTTTTCCATGGACCAGAGGGTGTGTGGTTTTGCGTGCTGCCTGCATCCCACGGATGGGGCTTTGGTTGTTTGTGCAGACCGGTTGCTGGCATGCCGTGGCCTGGTACTGGTCCACGGACCGGGCGTTGGGGACCCCTGTTCTAATTCAACACCCTGTCCTAGGCAGGAGTTCTTATAGCATCCCGATCGAATGATTGTTCAAACTTTTCTTGAAAACCTCCCGTGATGGAGCACCCACAACCTCTGGACCTTGGGGGTTTTCTAATCCAGCCCCCACCCACTCAAACAAGAGACCTTTTTAGCATTCCGGATAAATAGCTGCCCAGTCTTTTCTTCAAAACCTCCAATAATGGAGCACCCACAACGTCTGGAGGCAAGTCGTTCCACTGGTTAATTGCTCTCACTGTCAAGAAAGATCCAGGTTGCTTCTCTCCGTGGTTAGTTTCCATCCGTTGCTTCTTGTCCTGCCTTCAGGGTCTTTGGGGAATAGATTAACCCCCCCTTCCTTGTGGCAGCCCCTCAAATATTAGAAGATTGCTATCATCTCTCCCCTACTCCTCCTTTTCATTAAACTAGACATCCCCAATTCCAGCAACCGTTCTTTGTTTGAGCCTCCAGTCTCCTAATCATCTTTGTTGCTCTTCTCTGCACTCCTCTTTTTTTCTATTCTGACCAAAACCAGATGCAGTGTGTTAAATATTTAATTCCGTGTGCAATAAGGCAAGTCACACAGCCCTTGAAAAGCAGACCTTTTATTATTATTATCATCATTGCTACTGTCAATTCTTTTTAAGTCGCTAAAGCTCAGACTATCTGCCATGAGCATCCGTGGCCGTGGCAGGCCCACATGAATGCTTCCAGATGTCAGAATGCTTGTCCTTCTAAAGGAAGCTGGGGGAGGGCTCACCTTCCCCCTCCAGAAAAGAAGCTGGACGCTAGGGAAGAGAATCTGGTGCACACAAAGCGTCCGTCCCTCACAACAGGCACCAAAGTCAGCTCTCTGGACGTCAATAGCCTCTCATCAAATATTTGATTATCCTCTTCCTCTGCAGAACAAGCTAAGCATTCATCAGGCTCTGCTCCAACTGGAAATTAACACGCTGACGGTTGGGAGGAAGAAAAAAAAATGGAATGGACAGATAAAAAAAAAAAAAGGACAAAATCTTTCTAGCTCAGTGTTCCTCAAACCAGGGCGATTTAAGATGTGCGGACTTCAACTCCCAGAATTCCCCAGCCAGCCACGCTGACTCAGGAATGCTGGGAGTTGAAGTTCCAGGCTTCTTAGAGCGTGCTGGCTGGGGAATTCTGGGAGTTGAAGTCCGCACATCTTTTAGAGCGCCTTAGGCGGAGGAACACTGCTCTCGAAACAAAGCAGAAAAGGTTAGAGAAGCAGGAAGTAACGAAGTTTATTAGAGGGGAAGGGGCTGGGGAGGAAATGTAATGAAGTTTTCTTTTTCCCCCGGGTGACGGCTGAGCCTTGCGCTGCCCAGGGAAGGTGGGTCATTGCAACGGGGAAATCTTCAGGGGTATCATGATTCGGGATTCCATGCTCCGAACGAGAGGAACTGCAAACACAAGAAGGACATTCAAAGTGTCACAGAGTGAGACAGTATCTTGGGAAATTGTGACTCGTTGTTCTTGGCACCCAATTTGAGATACCCTTGGCCAACAGGGAATGCCTCCCTCCCTCCGTCCCTTCCTCCCTCTTCAGCAGGCAGGTGAGTGGCTGCTGCTGAGTGGCGAAGGGAGCAAGGGATTGCAAGATTGGCTGGGAAACTGTCACATAGCATTGAAAATGAAGGTCAGAGCACTGAAGCAGCCGCAACCTTGAATAAGACGTCCAGCAGCACCTTATCAAAATGTCTGACCTGTATAGTAAACATTTTCATCCCATCCTCGCTTCCTCCAGGCCGCGTTCCTTGTCTCCTCTCGAGATTGCAGGTCTCTATAGGCTGCAAAGCGACAAAAACATCTCCTAAATTATAAGGTTACTTTATAAGGCCAATTGGATGGTAAGTGAACTCAACTGGACTCAATTGGGAGAGAGGTTTTTCCGTGGACCGGAGAGTGTGTGGTTTTGTGTGCTGCCTGCTTCCTGCTGATGGGGCTTTGCTTGTTTGTGTGGCCTGGTTGCTGGCATACCGCAGCCCGGTACTGGTCCACGGATTGGGGTTGGGGACCCCATCTCTAGAGAACTATGGGGTTTCAAGGCTACCTACCCCACAAGTGATGTACGATGTACAACTCTCCAATTTGGGAGAAGAAGCCCCCCACCGCTTCCTGGTTATCTTGACGGTGTTTAATTGCCCGAGCCCTGGGCCAACCGAGAAAGAGAGAGATGAAGAAACACGAAGAATTACTCTTTTGCTAGCAATAATTGTTTTGCTCTGTGCGAGCTGCAAATTGCAAATATCACTTTTTTTCTTCGGGGAATTCATTAATCTCTCTTGTATCCTGACCTGTGGGCAACTTTAAAAAAATATTTGAACTCCTTTCTGCTTACCAGTTGTTTCCCCACTCAATCATGGTCCCGGGCTGAAATTCAAAAAGGAAGAGAAGATTGCAGAAATTCATTCACGGCACCAAATCGGCCAATCTCAGCCTTTACAGTTGGATCAGCAAACTTATTAATTAGATTGTTATTCCCTCCTTTATTACTTTATAAATAACTCAAGGCAGCCAACGTATGTAACATGCCTTCCTCCTCCTATTTGCCCCACCACGACAACCCTGTGAGGTTGGTTGAGCTGAAAGAGAGCGACTGGCACAAAGTCACCCAGCTGGCTTTGGGCCAAACACCAGGAGATGGTGAGTTCTAGTCCCACCTTAGGCATGAAAGGTGACTGGGTAACTTTGAGTCTTATCACCAGGTGTTTGGGAGTTCTAGTCCCGCCTTAGGCATGAATGGTGGCTGGGTGACTTTGGGCCTATCACCAGGTGTTTGGGAGTTCTAGTCCCACCTTAGGCATGAATGGTGGCTGGGTGGCTTTGGGCCAGTTACTCTCTCTCAGCCCACCCCACAAGGTTATTCCTGTAAACAAAACAGGAGGGGGAAGAGGGAAGGCTAGCATGCTTGCTGCCTTGAGTGATTTGTAAAAAATAATAATAATAATCAAGGCGGGATACCAATAGATGAATAAATAAATTGCCGAGAAAAAAGGACATTCATCGTCAAGGAGGGCCCCTGCGAAGAGATCTCACCTTCAGCTTGTACGAGCGCAGTTCGTAGATGTTGGGCCCGGCGCGTGGCAGGGGCTCATTCCAGAAGCTGAACTCCAGGAGCAGCTGGTTCCTTCGCGAATGGAGCATGCTACTCCTCTCTTTGCGGAACTGCAGATATTCCTGCCGGAACAGGAAAAAGGGGAGAGTCAGGTGGCAGAAGGTGACTCATTTAACAACTTCAGCGATTCACTTAACGAACGGTGGCAAGAAAGGTCGTAAAACGGAGGGGGGGGGGAAACTCACAGAAACTCTGGGGCTCAATCGTGGCCGTAAATTGAGGACTACCTGCAAACCTTTATACTGTTTTGAACGGCCGGAATCTCCTGACGTCTCCCGCAGCCCTCGGCACGTATAATTTTAACACGCGAATCAACAACGGATATTCGAACAGCACCGCAACCTGCTGCGCCAGGGAAGACCGGGGTGAGATGGGGCACCCCCCAAATACCTGGTTCTCCCTCAGCTTGTTCATGGACTCCATGAGGGCCGAGTAGCCACCGACGAACCTCCAGATATGCACTGCAAAGAGACGAAAGAGGCCACCGATTCTTACACAGCCCCCCAAAAGGAGGAGCGGATATAAAACGCAAGCGAGCCTCGGGCTGGGTTGTTCCACTGTACGGCTTGTCCTCGGCTTACGACAGTTCACTTCGAAGTTACAACGGCACTGAAAAAAGCGACTTAGGGCCGTTTTTCACACTTCATGACCGTTGCGGCATTCCCCCCGTGGTCATGTGATCAATTTTACCACCTTTGTTTTTTGCTGCAGTTGTTAAGCAGAACACCGCGGTCATTAAGCAATACGTCTGCATCGCTGTGACTTGCCGTCTTCTCTGTCAGCTCCCCCGCTGATAACTTGCTGGTCGGGAGAGGGTGGGGAAAGCTTAAAATGGCGGTCGTGGGGCCGTGGGTCGCTGTGCCCGTCGTAAAGGCGGGCCGCTTTGCCAATTGCAACCACGTGACCATCAGGGATGCTGTGACAGTGTCGTAAGTGTGAGGATCGGCCCTAAATCACCTTTTGCAGCGCCGTTCGTCACCTTGAACGGTCACCAAACATACGGTCGTTAAGTGGGGACTGTGTACCGTACAGTGCCCTTTACCCAGCTCAAGTCAAGTTTCCCCTCCTCACCTGCCTGGTCCTGCTCGCCGTACCACGTATTCCAGTTGCCAACCAGTTCACAGGGATACCCCGTGTCGGAATGCAGCTTGGGAAGGACTTCTTCCCTGCAAAAGCAAAGGAAGGCTCAAAAGTAACCGAGGGGCAGAAAAGCCATATTTGCAAAATAAGGGAGAATTTCAGGAAGGTGCTAAAAACTGAATCTTCCCTCTCCTCGCTTTGCACGTTGCTGAGTGCGCCCTGGAGGCTAACAAACAGGGGAGGCGGTGTTTCTCGGTCCAGGGGAAATGTAAGTTATTTTAATTAAATTATTTGAATGAAAAATATTTCCCTCGGACCAACAAGCACAGCCTTCACGTTTATTCTTGGCTGCTCGGAAATAAATACAATGGCACTAGCCCTTAGACTTATACACCCCTTCACAGTGCTTTGTAGCCCCTCTCTAAGTGGTTTACAGAGTCCGCATGTTGCCCCCCAACAATCTGGGTCCTCATTTTACTGATCTTGGAGGGAAGAAAGGCTGTGTCAACCTTGAGCTGGTCAGGATTGAACTCCTAGCAATGGGCACAGTTGGAAGGAAGGAAGGGAGGGAGGGAGGGAGGGAGGGAGGAAGGAATGAGAAAGGGAAAAGGAAGGAAGGTATGAGAAAGGGAAAAGGAAGGAAAAACGAGACAGCCGATCCTTACGCGAGTCTGTTGTAGGCATCCAAGCATTCGGGCTTCACATTGTGGACTGAAACGAGAGCAAAGAAAAAACGGTTTTTCTTTGGGAACCATTCTGGGAGCTGAAGTCCAAACGTCTTAAAAGTGGTCCAAGTTCAGAAACTTTGCCTGAAGTGGCCATAAAATTAGGATACGGTCCGTGCAAGTGAAGCTGTTCCAGGAAAGAAAGGAAATTTAGAAATTAGGGAGGGGGAGGGGAGGGGGAAGAGACTCACATTGGATCTTGTAGAGGTGATTGGTCTCCTTCTTGGACAAGAGGTTAGAATGAGCGTCTTTCCGGGGATCCACTTTGTGGACGAAGAGTGAGCGGAACCAGCTGCTTTCACTGTCTTTGGAATAACCTCTGAAAGAAAGTTGAGACGTTTATTTTATTGGTTGGTTATAATTTGTACTCTGTATTCTATTCTATTCTATTCTAGTCTAGTCTAGTCTAATTGTATTCTAGTCTAATTCTATTTTTCTATTCTATTTCCATTATTCTAATTCTAATGATTCTATTCTATTCTAATTCTATTCTAATTCTATTTTTATTCTAATTCTATTATTCTATTATTATTCTAATTCTAATTATTACTATTACTATTTCTATTTCTATTCTATTCTATTATTTTTTTATTCTATGTAGTCCTCCTATAGACTCTTGAAAAACAGACGCAATCAAACCCTTCTCTGTTAGCCCTCTTTAGATAGAGACCAAGACAGTCTTCCAATGTGGTGATCCAGTATATACCAATCAAACTTTTTCTAATAATATCCCCCCTGCTTTATTTGACCAAAACCTTTGCTCCAATCCTGGTCACTCATTAACTTCAGAAAATACCTGGTCAACAATCTTTTCAACGGCTAATCTGACATCCCTGGTTGGCTCCCCTCTCCTTACTGTACAAGAACAAACAGTTAATTTCTGATTTGTTTCCCCCCCCCAAACGATATTTTCCTATTGGGTTTGATAACAATACCCATCATCCACAGCCACAGCACCCCCTCAACCATGCTGCCTGGGTGAGGGATGGGAACTGTAGTCCAAGCACGGCTGGATCTTTTTTTTTCTCCTTTTTAGTTAATTTTTATTGAAGTTAATTTTATTTAGTTAATTTTTACAGTCAAAACAAAGAAATTGAAAGTGATCAGTAAATAGAAAACAAACGAAAGAAAAACACCTAGTAAGTAAAATAAGGCTATAAAGGAACTTTCAATCTTTTTGCAGCAATTATAAATGCATTTATATTATATCGCTCCTCTCTTTCCGTATTCTAATCACCAAACCCATAAACCAGGTTCAATTTTTTTCCCTATTTCAGCCAAAATACAAGCTTTTTCAGTTGCTGACAAATGTAGTTTGTTGTCTTTTCCCTAATCCAAGAAGCCAATTTTTGGCCATCTCAGGAAATTCTGTCATCTCCACCAACCTTTCCTCCATTGTGACAATTAGCATGGCCGTTATTTTCAAAGGGACTAGTAACTTGGCAGGGATGCTGACGCGCGCGCCAAGGGAAACCCATTCCTGGTTTACTAAGAATAAACCACAATCGCCCAGCACCCTCCTCTTTTGGCCCAAGCTACAGTTTTGTATTTTATTTATTTATCTATTCTTTTTGTATCCTGCTCTTTTAGGATGCTAGCCTGGCCCAGCGAGACCTGGATTCCAGTCCACCTCCGGTTCTGCAAACTCACCAACTTTGAACTGCTCTTTTGGGGACCAAAGAGAGGCGGGAGCACCAGGTACCCCAACTTTTAAATTTAGAATGAAAGGAGGAAGGGCTTAAATGTTATTTTCAGCCCCCAGTGACAAGAAGAACAGGACTTCCACTTTGACCTCCCTTTCCCATCAACCCAAAAGCATCCGCTCTCCTTGCAGGAAGGAATCCCAGGGTTGAGGGGACCTCAAAGGTCATCTAGCCCACCCCTCGCCCAGACAGGGACGCACTGGACCATCCCAGACAAAGAGCTTCCAGCCTTTGCTCCCACTTCTCCCCGATCTCTTTGGGGTGGGGGGCAGTGCAGAAGACCTACAGATTGACCCCCAGGGGCTGGATTCATACAAACTCCCATGCCCAGAAGGCGCTTGAGAGTCCGGGGAGGGGCGCTCAGCTGCCCTGTGCGAATGCAACAGCCAGAGCCCGGGCAGATTCTGGGGGGGCCACTCCTCCTTCTTGGGGGAGGCAGCTTTCTAGCAAAACGGGGAGCCCCCCCCCCACATGGCCTTGCCCAGCCTCTGCTCTTCGCGGGAGAGTTTGAGAAAGCCAAGAGGGGCCGGGACGGGGCGTCTCGCCGGGCTGGCTCCCCCCTGGCCCGGCCCTGCTCCGCTCCGGTGGCAGCCGGGGGTCCTAGTGGGCCGGGACAAAGCGGGAAGGGGGATCTTCGGGGCCTCGCCCCCCTTGCTCGCCCCCATCCCCGCCGGACAGCCCCGCCACCCGGCCCTTCCCCTCCCTTCTCTGGTGCGCCCCGAGGCTGCCTCTTCGCGCAGGGATCGGGCCCGCAGAGGAAGAGGAGGAGGAGGAGGAGGAGGAAGAGGAGGAGGATGAAAAGGAGGAAGAGGAAAAAGAGGAGGGAGGAGGAGGAAAAGGAGGAGGAAGAAGAGGAAAAGGAGGAAGGAGAAAGAGAAGGAGGAGGAGGAAAAGAAGGAGGAAGAGAAGGAGGGGAGCGCAGGGCCGGGGCTGCTCGAGCCGGGAGGGAGGCGTGGGGAGGAGGAGGAGGAGGAGGAGGAAGGCGCGCCGGGGGTCTCGGGGGTCTCACCGGGCTCCGGGGCTGCCCGGCCGGGGGTCTCCTCCGCGCAGCGCCCGCAGCCAAGGCCGGGCCGGGAGGGCGCCCGCCCGCGTCGCCATCTTCGCTCTCCTGCGCGATCTGCCCGGGCCAAGCGGCGCGGGGCGGACCCGAGCGGGGCGGCGGGCGGCAGCCAACCCGGCCGGGCGAGGGAGGGCCGGGGGCGGCGCCGCGCTCTCCCGCCTTGCCCGGAGCCGCTTTCCAGCGGAGGTTTGCAGCTGGCGGGAGGGGGGGGTCTCCTTGACAGACCTTTCATTGTCCACTGAGGAGGTCCCCCATCAGTGCTAGGGGGAGGGGGGCTGCAGGGAGGATGATGATGATGATGATGATGATGATGATGATGATGATGATGAAGAAGAAGAAGAAGAAGAAGAGTGTGGGGTCCCTGGTGCTCTCTGAGCTCGGGGGTCTCCTTGCAGACGTTTCATTGCCCAACTGGGGACCTTCATCATCCGTGCTAGGAGAGAGGGGGGTTTGTAGAGAGGAGGAAGAGGAGGAGGACTGTGGGGTCCTTGGGGGTCTCCTTGCAGACCTGTCATTACTTAACTAGGCAACTTTTTAGCGCCGGAATAATAAAATCAGTGGATGGATGTTGTGGGTGCTCCATCACTGGAAGTTTTCCAGGAGAGACTGGACAGGGTGTCCTGCTCAAGCAGGGGGTTGGTCTAGAAGACCTCTAAGGTTCCTTCCAACTGTCATTCTGTATTCTATACCTCGTAAAGTTGCTAAGGTTGGGAGATGCACCAGGGCAATACAATAAGCCATCACCATTCCCGAACCTCTTGCCCTGTCTCGTTTTCCGAACTGGCCTCCCTCGCAGGGCTTGACCACAGAGGCCATCGAACAATGTAGATGGAAGTCTTAAATCACCAGGAAAAGCAAGTGATGGGTTGTGATTTTAAAACTTGGGAGCTGACCTGACAGAGTTCACCACATCTCCATCAATTACGCTGGCTACAATCCATGGTAGCTACAGCCAGCCAAGGAAAGCTGGCTTAAGTCTTTCCCCGTCTTCTTCAGCCAGGCCAGAATGCCTGTCTCTGAATGTCTAAATGATCCATGATGAGAATTTAGCAAGGGCACGTGAGGGGCACAACAGATGTCTCCGGAAAGGCACGCTTGCTGGATTTCAAATGAAAGATGGCAGAGTTTTAGACAAGCTGGGGAAACCATTGGATCCTTCCCTTTGACCTGGAGAATGACTAGTTTAGGACTCCGTTCTTGGCAGTAAAAAGAGTGCTTTATTATTATTATTATTACTTTTTTGTATGCTGTTAAGATTGCATCATCTTAGCTTGCTATTTAACCCAGGGTGCTGGATTCACACATTGCGTAAAACTTCAGCCACAGGGGCTAGGGCAGCCTAGAAGAGTCTTGGTCAGCTCATGGTGTCTGCAATGCGTTTAACTTACCTGTTGAATTTTACCTTTTAGTTATTGCTTAATCCACCATAGATTGAATGTCAGCCAATAAACAGGTTGGCTTGCTCCCCCCTCTCACATTGTTACAAAGAAAGAAAGGTTAACATTAACCAAGCTTTGCTGTGTGATAGTGGCTGCCAAAGCTTTGATTGATTGGGCTAAGCAAAGTGCCCATTTTTCTCAATATTATTTAGGGCTGCTTAATAGATGTTTTTTTTCCCTGGATGTTTCAAGTTAATGAGGGGGAGACATTGCTTAAAAATGCTGTAAATTAAATGCTCTTAGCTTGGAACATCTGTTCTTTTTCTGTGCATTAAATGCACTGACCAGATTTTCACATCGAGCCATAACAAGGTTTCTTTTGCTTATAGTTTAATATGTTATTTAAAACCAGCATTTTGCATTTTCAGAGTCCAAAACAAACTGGCAGGGCTCCTTCCAGATGGTGCTGGCTTCAAAGAGCAGATGAAGCCATGAAACGGGCAGTTTAAATTCTGGCTTTGTGAACGAGGCAAAACCCGGTCTGATTATTGTAGCATTGCAAAGATGCGATGTTATAAAGCCAGCTAATCATGGTTCATTTATACAACTATGGGTTAAACATATGGATCCAGACTAAACCTGGAGTAAAGTACCGATTATCCATTTGTGGTTTAACTTTTGTGCCTTTTAACCGTCCCTACATCCCTTTGTTTTTAATGTTGAAATTGAAAATAAATAAAACTATTAAAAAAAAGCCCTACAAGCTGTGTTCACACAACACACTACCTAGGTCAGTTAAAACTCCACAAGTTACTTTTGCAGAACACACTTAACAAGATTACCTGGGTTGAAGATTTCCTAATAACCAGTAAGGGAAAAAGCAGAGATGGAGAAACACGGACTCTGGTTAATTACATTTGATTACTGTAACCACTAAGCGAATCCTTTGGCTAATTTAGCTGGTCAGGCAAACTCAGCCCATTTATTTAGTTTATGGTTCGGTGTATTGTGTGAATGCATAATACGAGTGCATAATAATGCCTTTCCTTTCTTTCCTCCCGTATTTTGTCCTTCGCCGTTTCTTACACTAGAGGGCGCTCGAAGCCGCGCCATCTCCNAGCGGGGCGGCGGGCGGCAGCCAACCCGGCCGGGCGAGGGAGGGCCGGGGGCGGCGCCGCGCTCTCCCGCCTTGCCCGGAGCCGCTTTCCAGCGGAGGTTTGCAGCTGGCGGGAGAGGGGGGGTCTCCTTCCAGACCTTTCATTGCCCACTGAGGAGGTCCCCCATCAGTGCTAGGAGGAGGGAGGGGGGCTGCAGGGATGATGATGATGATGAAGAAGAAGAGTGTGGGGTCCCTGGTGCTCTCTGAGCTCGGGGGTCTCCTTGCAGACGTTTCATTGCCCAACTGGGGACCTTCATCATCCATGCTAGGAGGGAGGGGGGTTTGTAGAGAGGAGGAAGAGGAGGAGGACTGTGGGGTCCTTGGGGGTCTCCTTGCAGACCTGTCATTACTTAACTAGGTAACTTTTTAGCGCCGGAATAATAAAATCAGTGGGTGGATGTTGTGGGTGCTCCATCACTGGAAGTTTTCCAGGAGAGACTGGATAGGGTGTCCTGCTCAAGCAGGGGGTTGGTCTAGAAGACCTCTAAGGTTCCTCCCAACTCTGTCTTCTGTATTCTATACCTCTTAAAGTTGCTAAGGTTGGGAGATGCGCCAGGGCAATACAATAAGCCATCGCCATTCCCGAACCTCTTGCCCTGTCTCGTTTTCCGAAATGGCCTCCCTCGCAGGGCTTGACCACAGAGGCCATCGAACAATGTAGATGGAAGTCTTAAATCACCAGGAAAAGCAAGCGATGGGTTGTGATTTTAAAACTTGGGAGCTGACCTGACAACATCTCCATCAATTATGCTGGCTACAATCCATGGTAGCTACAGCCAGCCAAGGAAAGCTGGCTTAAGTCTTTCCCCGTCTTCTTCAGCCAGGCCAGAATGCCTGTCTCTGAATGTCTAAATGATCCATGATGAGAATTTAGCAAGGGCACGTGAGGGGCACAACAGATGTCTCCGGAAGGGCACGCTTGCTGGATTTCAAATGAAAGATGGCAGAGTTTTAGACAAGCTGGGGAAACCATTGGATCCTTCCCTTTGACCTGGAGAATGACTAGTTTAGGACTCCGTTCTTGGCAGTAAAAAGAGTGCTTTATTATTATTATTATTACTTTTTTGTATGCTGTTAAGATTGCATCATCTTAGCTTGCTATTTAACCCAGGGTGCTGGATTCACACACTGCGTAAAACTTCAGCCACAGGGGCTAGGGCAGCCTAGAAGAGTCTTGGTCAGCTCATGGTGTCTGCAATGCGTTTAACTTACCTGTTGAATTTTACCTTTTAGTTATTGCTTAATCCACCATAGATTGAATGTCAGCCAATAAACAGGTTGGCTTGCTCCCCCCTCTCACATTGTTACAAAGAAAGAAAGGTTAACATTAACCAAGCTTTGCTGTGTGATAGTGGCTGCCAAAGCTTTGATTGATTGGGCTAAGCAAAGTGCCCATTTTTCTCAATATTATTTAGGGCTGCTTAATAGATGTTTTTTTCCCCTGGATGTTTCAAGTTAATGAGGGGGAGACATTGCTTAAAAATGCTGTAAATTAAATGCTCTTAGCTTGGAACATCTGTTCTTTTTCTGTGCATTAAATGCACTGACCAGATTTGCACACCAAGCCATAACAAGGTTTCTTTTGCTTATAGTTTAATATGTTATTTAAAACCAGCATTTTGCATTTTCAAATATATATATTTTCAATATATATATATATATTTTCAGAGTCCAAAACAAACTGGCAGGGCTCCTTCCAGATGGTGCTGGCTTCAAAGAGCAGATGAAGCCATGAAATGGGCAGTTTAAATTTTGGCTTTGTGAACGAGGCAAAACCCGGTCTGATTATTGTAGCATTGCAAAGATGCGATGTTATAAAGCCAGCTAATCATGGTTCATTTATACAACTATGGGTTAAACATATAGATCCAGACTAAACCTGGAGTAAAGTACCGATTATCCGTTTGTGGTTTAACTTTTGTGGCTTTTAACCGTCCCTACATCCCTTTGTTTTTAATGTTGAAATTGAAAATAAATAAAACTATTTAAAAAAAGCCCTACAAGCTGTGTTCACACAACACACTACCTAGGTCAGTTAAAACTCCACAAGTTACTTTTGCAGAACACACTTAACAAGATTACCTGGGTTGAAGATTTCCTAATAACCAGTAAGGGAAAAAGCAGAGATGGAGAAACACGGACTCTGGTTAATTACATATGATTACTGTAACCACTAAGCGAATCCTTTGGCTAATTTAGCTGGTCAGGCAAACTCAGCCCATTTATTTAGTTTATGGTTCGGTGTATTGTGTGAATGCATAATACGAGTGCATAATAATGCCTTTCCTTTCTTTCCTCCCGTATTTTGTCCTTCGCCGTTTCTTACACTAGAGGGCGCTCGAAGCCGCGCCATCTCCGGCCTGGCTCCTTAGAGGGCAAGGGAGCAGTCAGCCTCCCTCGTCTACGCTCATTGCAGAGGGAGGGCCATTCGTGCAGATAGACAAGCGTATCCACCAATCCGTCCTTCCCTACCTCATTTCGACTAGGGGTTGCGGTTACCTTTAACCTTGCATCCACCTTTCCGGTTCTTTTAGAAACGCGCGGAAAGTAGTGGCTCGCGGGACAGAGACCCGCCGCAAAAAGTCGCCGTAAAAACGGCGCCCCTACAAAAGTCGGGACTAGGCCTGGCAAAGATTTCGGAGGAGAGGGGGAATCCGGCGCGGCGCCTTATCGCCCCCACAAAATGGCGGCCATCGCTCGAAAACCGGAAGTGCTGCGCGGTCCTCCCGGCTCAGGGAACTGACTTCCCTAGGTCCGAGCGGGCGGCCGGAACCGTGGCGCCCCGCCTCCAGAGGCGGGCCTATGGCCTCGTCTCCGCCAATGACAGGCGAGGGGCGAGGAGTGACAGGTTAGGCTGTGGTGGCCGAGGTGAGGGCAGCGTTTGAGCGCGGGAGGGGCGGGAGGGCGGCGAGGCACCCCGAGGAGAGAGACCCCCCCGTCCCCGAGCGCCCCTCCCCACTTATGGGGCGGGGGCCCTCCTCCCCCGCCCCCTTCCACGCGGAGAAGGTCCCTGGACCCCCCTTGGGCGGGAAGCCCCCCAAAAGCCTGGGCCTCCCCCTCAGCAGGTCTTATAGAAGCCTCTCCCCCTTATAGGCCCCTACAAAAAGCCCCCTCCCAAGCTTCTGTCCTTGGAGACCCCCCATATATATTTTATGGCAGCCTCCCCCTCATAAATACACACATTGAGAATAGGAAGCCCCCTCCCCTAATTACAAGGGGCCATCTTGAAGCCCCCACCTCATATATCTAGATACTGGCACTGAGAGAATTCCCCCCCCAATAAACATTGGGAATATTGGATTTGGGGGTCTCTGGAAGCCCCCAGACCCTTTATTTCCTCTCCCCTCAGCCTTGAATTTAATAATTCCTCCCCCCCACACCTTTAACCAGCGTCCCTTTTCTTGCTTGGGTTCCCCCCCCCTTATTTCTCCCTCCCCCTTATATAGAAAATATAGAGAAAATTGCAAAATGGATAATCTCTCCCTTTTCCCATTCTGCTCTTTTCTTGGTTTCCTGGCTGGGATGGTGGCTTGGGATTGATGATAATTAATCTGTGGTTTGTTTCTCCTGGAGCTGGCATGAAGGCTTCCCTGGTCTTCTGTGAATAAATTTTCTTTGCTCTTATTAATCCGCCTTCTCTTTCTCCCAGGTCCCTTCGGCTCTGGACTTCCCTGCCCTCCTCCCCCCCGAACAAGAAGGGCCGAAGTGGGGTGCCGATTTCTCGCGGGCTTCTTTCCGAGGACGCCTCCCTCGGCACCTTCCGGAAAACCCCAGAAGTCCTTTTTGGAGGGGCAGCTTCAGCCCTCCAAAATATACAGAGGATATCAAGCCTTGAAAAGGAGCCCACTCCCCACCCGGGTCAAGATTGGGCCGATTTCAGTCTCTTTTTTGAGACACTTTCGTTCCCAAATAAAATTGGGGGGCTACCCAATTTTCCTCCTGTGCCCCACACCCATCCACTGGCAGGCATCTGTTGGGCTTGTCGCTCCCGTGTGAATTGTGCCCATCTAATACCCCTCCCAGCGTTAATCCCTCCACCAATTTATTTTCCAAGTTTTTCCCCCCCTAAAATTTAGGAATTTGGAAGGCTGAGCAGTTCCTATAAACGGTTCCTATAAACCCCCCCCAAACAAACTTAGTTTTTGCAATTGGGGGGCCACCTGTTTTGAACTGGGTGTGCGTTTCCTTTTTCTTTCTGCTTTGGTGAAGAAGACCAGTGGGACAGAACCACCTCTTGGAAACATGTTAAAGGGGGCGAGTTGGACCCCCCACCTTTTTCTCATAGAAAAGCTCCGGACGAGCTGGCTGGTTCTTCGGACTTCCTTGGGTTTGATCCAGCAGCTTGGCATCTAAACCGTGGGTGATTCCTCCCTCCCACTCCCCCCCTTTGGACCTTCCCCACAGAGAAGGGTCAGGATACCCCTTTGGCATAGGTGAAGTCTAGGGGGCACTCGCCATGGCGGGGGCCATCGCCTCCCGCATGAGTTTCAGCTCTTTAAAGAGGAAGCAGCCCAAAACCTTCACGGTTCGGATTATTACCATGGATGCTGAAATGGAGTTCAACTGCGAGGTAAAATGCCTTTGTTGCACTTTAAGAAACTAAGCAGGCAAGGTTGGATTGATTTAATGCAGGACAGGCAGTCCTCGACTTACAACGGTTCCTTTAGTGATCGAAGTTACAAGGGTGCTGAACAAATGGACATGACCATTTTTCACACCTAAACGGCTGTTGCAGCATCCCCACAGTCATGGGATCAAAATTCAGACGCTTGGCAACTGACTCACACTTAGGACGGTTGCAGTGTCCTGGAGTCACGTGATCCCCTTTTGCGACCTGACAAGCAAAGTCAACGGGGGAAGCCCAGATACACTTAACCGGGTTACTAACTTAACAACTTGCAAGGATTCACTTAACAACTGTGGCAAGAAGTTTGTAAAACGAGGCAATCTGACTTAATGTCTCAGCATCAGAAATTTTGGGGCTCATTTGTGGTCGTAAGCCAAGGACTGCCTGTGCTATCTTTGCTTTCTTGTTTTTATGGTCCTTCGCGGAGTCAGCCGGATGTTTAGACAGGATTTGGCATTTTAATCCACTTATCGAGTCCTTCCCACAAACCTGGGATAGGCAGATGTGGTTTGATGCTTTTATTGTCACAGGATGTCAGCTGTTCCGAATCAAGCTGCCTTTTGCAATTGACCGATGGTGAATTTGTCAATGCCGATGGTGTTTAAGTGGTGCTCCAGAGGTTTTGGGATTGCCAACTACTATTGCTACTACTTTTGCTTTTTTATTGCTATTATTCTTTTCACAGTCAGCCAGATGTTTAGATTTGGCCTTTTTATCCCCCTATCCAGTCCTCCTCAAGGACCTGGGATAAGCCGACATGGATGCTGGATGGTGTTATTTGCTGCCCATCTTGCAGTTCAAAGCGACTTTGACATGACTGAAGGGAAGGGAAAAAAAAGTTGAATAGGATTAATTTCTGAATAACTTGCCTACAATGACACAGGGAGGAATTTATTAAATGTCACAGCCAAGAGGTGCCTTCGACCTGGTTCCCATCGCACGAGGACATGGCTTGTTCCACTGTGTTTAATAACCCATAATTGACCAGTATCGCAGAACCTGCCCAGCCCAGCGCAAGGTGATTGTGGCTTACGTACCTGTTTGCCACCCAATTCGAATTTAGCATTTTTCCCTTGGAAGCCGTCAGAATTTTTTTCCAGCCATCAGAGGGAGTTTGGTGTTTAGCTTGCAAACCCTGGGGAGATTTTGGGGTCAAGGTCCCAAGCACTTGTCCAGATCCTCTGGGAATATTCATGAACCGCTAGAAAAGCTGGGGAAATGAAAGCTGCCTCTGCTCTTCTCCTCTTGAAGGACGGAGGCGTCTGACAGGTGCATCTTAGTGGAAAAATCTCCTGGAGTTGCCTTTCCCAGGAGGTTGAAACTGTCCGAGGAGGGGAAAAAAAATCCCCCTTCATTTTACAAAGCAACTTAATGGCTACCCCATCCTCTTCCCAGGGCATTTGAAAAGATTGCGGCCTCTTTGTATTTTACAGATGCTTCTTGGCAACTGACTCGTACTTATGACGGTCGCAGAGTGACACGCGATCCCCTTTTGAGACCTTATTACAAGCCCAGTCAATGGGGGAAGCCAGATTCATTTAACAACTGCAGGGATTCAACTCAACAACTGTGGCAAGAAAGGTGGTAAAGTGGGGCAACTGTCTCGCTTAGTGACGAAGAATGTGGTTGTCAGTTGAAGATTACTTGCAATTACACAGGCAGTCCTCGACTCACGGCCACAACTCAGCCCAAAATTTCTGTCGCTAAGCGAAACGTGTGTTAAAGAGAATTTTGCCCCATTTTACGACCGTTCTGGTCGCAGTTAAGCAAATCGCTACGGTTGTTAAATTAGTCACACCGTTGTTCCAGTGAATCAATCGGGCTTCCCCGTTGACTTTGCTTGTCAGAAGGTCATGAAAGTGGATCCCGTCACTCGTCATAAAATGAGTCAGTTGCCAAACATCTGAATTCTGGTCACATGACCGTGAGGAGGCTGCAATGGTCAAAAGTGTGAACAATGTTCAAAAGCCCCTTTTTTCAGCGTCGTAACTTTGAACGGTCACTAAATGAAGTGTTGTAAATCAACAACTACCTGTATATCATAAATTTCGAATTTTCTCTATAAGGCTCTTGGAAGACCCCACACTGCAATCTTATATTCCAGCGTTGCATCAATCCCCTAGTTTTTTTATTTTTCCCTCTCTGTTTCCTTTTCTGATCTCCCTTTGATGCTGCTAGCAGAGTGTGAGTCTCAGTGTGTTATCCACACTTGCGAATCTCCACATGTCCCCACGGAAAAAGCCAAGTGGTTTTGTTCTTATTCTGTTTACAGTATTTCCTTGGTGGATTAGCAGAAATGGCTTTTAATTAAAAAGGCATTATCGGGCTGTCGTGCAGCCTAAGAAAATAAAAATAGCTTTTCACGACTTCTGTACACGGCCCAGTTCACTCACCTTTTATCTATTTATTTTGACATCTCTTTGTCGCGGAAGGAAATGGGAGGGAGTCCCACGAGTTTGGTGGGTTTGAAATATTTTATTCGCCTGCTCTCATCATAGTTATTTGGGAGTTGCTTTTCCTTCAATTGTAAAACAGGGGTGTCCAACTTCAGCAACTTTAAGACTTGTGGACTTCAGTTCCCAGAATTCCCAACTAACACTGGGGCTCGGGAATCCTGGGAATTGAAGTCCACAAGCCTTAAAAGTCGCCTAGGTTGGATATACTTGTTGTAAAGCATCCTTTTTAAATTCACCAATATCTTCAGCAGCGCCAGGAAAAAGAGCCATCTTTTAGTGACGGGGGGAAAAAAAATCTCTTTTTACTCTTTTCATTTCTTTGAAATTTCAGCTCACTACCCTGGTCCATATCCTTCTTTCGAATTGTGTTGCAGTTGTGTCTTTCTCGATCTGAAGTTTGATTTAAGCCTTGGTAAATTTGCCTTGGTAAATAGACTGTCAACATCTCTGCGTGGAGGAACGCCATGATTCATTGTCATTATTTTTCTGGTCATCCTATCCGTTGCTTCTAGTTCTGCTTGAGTCCAGTCCACTATTCCAGCTGTGTATCTAATGATTGGAATTGCCCAGGTGTTGATTGCCTTGACGGTACTTCCTCCACTGAGTTAGGACTTTAAGATCTTCACATTCGTGATGGATTCACCTCTAACCTCCTTCTTGACTTTGGTGTGCTTGATAATGATTATTTATCACCTTTCAAAGAATTCACGAATGTTAGTCTTTAATCCTCGCAAGGGCTTTACAAGCTAAATCATATTATCCTGCTAGATGAATGAAAAGGATGAGATTAAGATTGTAGGTTCTCGAGAAATGACTCTGTAGTAGAAGTAAAGTCTGAAATGAGCCCCTTGTAATATTTAACAGCCCGCTTTGCTATTAGCAAGCAAAAAAAATATGAATTATTCATTCATCCTAGATTTCTTTTCAGCTTGCTGATTTCTTGTCTTTTATTATCATTTCTTTGACTTGTTCTGAGCTGCTCCGAGTCGCGGAGAATTGGGTGGCGTATAACTTTTAATAAATTATTTCTGAGCGAACGTTGAATGTGCTTCTTGTTTTGAAGATGTTGCTCCCTGAATTGTGTTCTGGCAGTTCTGGGTGATGCTCTTTGGGAGTTATCTTGGATAAAGATGCAGTGGGCCATCTTCCTTGATAGACAAGGGATTCTGAGGCCTCTTAATTATAGAATTGTTTTTACACTGCTCTCTAGTGTTTAAAAATTGTAATTCCGTCGTAATGTTTGGAATTGCCGCGGTCAATTTTAATGCCTAGTGTTTTAATATTTCTAATGTTTTAATTGTCTGTATTGATATTTAGGATACTGTAAGCGTCTCAGAGTGGCTTGAGAATAAGAGGGGTGGCACGTACATTTAATAAATAAAATATTGCAGCAGCAGATGGGGGCAAGACTTAATGAACTGTGGCTGAGTCCCAAAAGCAGGAAGCCGGAGCAGATTCCTGAATGATTTATTGGATAATAGCATGCCTGTGGAGATTCCCAGTCATCCAGGTCATGCTGCTTTTTTAAAAAGGCAATTGGACTTTGCTTTCCTTGAAGACATTTCACTTCTGATCCAAGAAGCATCTTCAGTTCTGATGCTTCTTGGATGAGAAGCGAAACGTCTTCAAGAAAAAACAAAGAAAGCCCAGTTGCCTTGGTATTGGGTCAACAATACCATGCATTTTCCTGGCAATAATATGGCGGTGTTTTGCCGCTGATTTCTGCCGTGTTTTCCCCGTTTCTCAGTCTAACTCTGGACTTTCCTAGTGGTCTCCCTTCCCTACGCTCACTAGACGAGACCTTGCTTAGCTTCTGCACTTAGACATGGTCGGCCAGATGTTGCTGCTGCTTGAAGAATGGGAGGAACAACAGTCACCCTCACCAGGGTTGTCCTCAACTCTTTAAAAAAAAAAAATACAAATTAGAGTTCAGTTCAGTACAGGGTGTTCTTTCTGACAAATTTCTGCTTTGCAATTTGTTCCCTGGTTTCCCTCAGACCAGCCCTGATATTTTCCAAGGCTTCCTCATTGTAATTGCCAGAGGAGCAGTTACAACATCACTTGTGGGAAAAAAAAAGGACTGAATTCCCGGAGTGATGTTTCCCACGTCTGCCAAATTTGCAAATGACTCCTGTTGCAGGTTAATAAATAACGTACACCCTCTTAATAGATTCCCCCACCCCTCCGATCTGACAAGGACCCCAGTCAAAGCCTCTCTCCCCCCCCTCCCCATTTCTTCCTCCCAGCGCTGGCTGGATTTTAAGTACTCGTTCCTGTTTACTTAAAAACATTTATGCGAGGATAAATTACAAGAGCCGTTGCATTTAGCAAAGATCGTAAATCCCCCCGAACCTGCAAAAACATGAGCCGTGCCTCCCTTTGCTTCTTTTAATCAGGGAGTTTCTTCACGTATCCTTCCGGGACTTGCAAATAGAGCTAACAAGCCATGTTCAGATAAGGCTAATGGAATATGACACCTGTGAAAGGACATTTGTATTCCTGCCAGGTGTTCTCCGGGGTCCACCAGGTAAAAAGAGGAACCACAGGGGGACCTCGCCTTGCGCCCCCCCCCCCGGACGGTGTTAACGGTCTTGCAGTTCAATTACGGGTCTGTCTCTAATGCAGCCTATTTTAGTTGGGGATTGTAGCTGTGTAATACAGATGATCCTCGTCTTACAACGGATTGCTTAGCGGCCTTTTGAAGTTACAACCTACCTGAAAAGGGGGACTTAGGACCCAGATCTGAAGCTCTAATGATGGGATCCTCTCCCACTTCAAGCGTGCAGCAGCATGGTGATATGTACAGCCGTTCGCAGAATAACAGTTGGAAGGGCCCTTGGAGGTCTTCTAGTCCAGCCCCCTGCCCAAGCAGGACAAATGGCTGTCCTGTCTCTTATACCATTTCAGACAAATGGCTGTCCTGTCTCTTCTTTAAAACTCTTTCTACATGTGACCTCATTTTATGACAGCTTTGCCCAAAACCGGCAATGTAGCGAACCTACTTAAGAACTGCCACGTTCGCTTAATAACAACTGCAAAAAAAACCCCCAAAATGGGTTGGTCGTATTTTACAACCCATGCAAATAACATCTGTTGCAGTCATAACTTGAGGACTATCTGCAACTTTCTGGCCACAAACTAGAAGATTATGGCTAGGAAGGCAATTTTCAGATTGCCAGTCTTCCTTCTGGATGGCGTGATCTTCACCCAATGCATTTTTTCCATTTTAGATTTGGAGGCTAGCATTTTAATTCCTGTTTCCTACTGGAAAAAATTCCTTCGCTAGCAAGTTTCTACCTCCAAAGAATGATGGTCACCATGTGGGCTTACAATAGGCGAATTCCATTACTGACCACAGGTTGGGATCTTCGCTGGCCGCTGAGCCCATAAAATGCAAGAAGCTCAGCCAGTCTTCATTAAGTCCCCCACCCCCCCCATTATCCTGCCCTTAATCAATTCAGGGTGATAGCAGCAAGACACGAAATCAATACGTGGACCTCAGTGCGATTTACAGTCGCCGTGCTATCTTCAATTGAGGAAGGAGCCCAACCGTTTTGTTATTGTCTATGTCCATTTGTACTTTTATCGTGTCCGTGCCATGGATTTTCTGGGCAGATCCCAACGGAACAAAAGCACAACAATTAAAGAAGGACTCAAGTCATTTATTCCACTTAAAAAGTCAAGAGGGAGGAGGAGGTTCTAATCTCTTGATAGATCCTCCGATAGTTAGATCTAAGTTGCCTGGGACTCTATTAAAGATTTAAGTCTCTGTCTTGGGGGCAACCAGAACATGGCTTTAAGCAAGCTTATCAGGCAAGCCTGGTGTTGTGTGAGCTGAACTATGGCACGTTGCAATTTGTCTTCTAACAAAGAAGGCCACATTGGCAAGGGAGGGAGAGCAGGACAGGCTGATGGGCTTTGTAGTCTGGTGCATTTGGAATTTGTCAGGTTGATTTGGAATATCTCTGTTGGCAGATTCTGTCAATCTGTCCCTGGCCTTTATTGAGTGGGACTACAGCTCCCAAAATTCCCAATCGTTCTGGATAGTAGCATTAGCACTTAGACTTATATATCGCTTCATGGTGCTTTACAGCCCTCTCTAAGTGGTTTACAGCAGAGGTCCCCAACCTTTCGGGCACCAGGGACCGGTTCCGTGGAGAAAGGTTTTTCCACGGACCAGAGAGTGCGTGGTTTTGTGTGCTGCCTGCATGCCAATGATGGGGCTTTGCTTGTTTGTGCGGTCCGGTTGCTGGCATGCCGCAACCCGGTACCAGTCCACGGACCGGGGGTTGGGGACCCCTGGTTTACAGAATCAGCATCCTTCCCCCCAACAATCCGGGTCCTCATTTTACCGACCTCAGAAGGATAGAAGGCTGAGTCAACTTTGAGCCGGTCAGCATCGAACTCCTGACAGCGAGCAGTGAGTTAGCTAGCTATACAGCATCACTGTGGCTCTTATAGCTAACATTTGCTAAATTTCCCATTCATCTGTTTTGGCTGTGTAAAAATCTGTTTACCTGGTCCTGTTCCGAGTGTCGAAAGCATGGAATCCAAGGAAGGAGAGAAGCGGTGTTTGATCTTAGTTCGGGTAATTAAATTGCAAAAAAAGAAAATTGATTTGCAAAGCTCTCAACTCGGAGCCATCTCTCCGTGGCCATTAAATGGACCTTATTCCACTGATGAGCAAGCCTGAAGCTTAATAACCTTAGCAATCGTAGAGATGCCAGTTAGAGGCTCAGTTACAGATAAGGACGGGCTCTGAGGTCTAGAAAAAGGTTGGACACACAGTTAAGTCCTCAACTTACAACTATTCATTTAGGGACTGCCCGAAGTTACAATCGAGGCTGGAAAAAGGGACTTAAGACCGTTGCAGCATTCCCACAGTCCTGTGATATTTGGACACTCGGACACTGGCGTGTCTTTGTGACTAATTGCACGCCCTGTCCTGGGGTCACGTGGCCACCATTTTGTACCTTCCCAGCTCAGCCCAGCTTGGCTTCCAACAATATCAGACGCCAGATTTGCTTAACAGTTGTGGCTAAAACAAACAAATAAACAAACAGCCTCCGAATGCAGCAAAACTCACTTCCCCACCGCCTTGCTTAGAACCCCAGAAAATTTGGGGCTCGGTTGCCGTCATAAGTCAAGGACCGCTGCGTCGGAAAGACGTCTTAAGAGGTGCTCTCGCAGTTTGAGGCAAAACACCCAACGGGCTTCCCTGGTGGTTTTTTTTTTCCTTTCTTTTTTTTCTCTCTCTCCCCCCCCCCTTTCTTGGTTCCCTCGAACTGCAGCATTTTAATGTTTTCCCCTAACTTCATTATAAAGACTTTGCAGCAGCTTACATAACACGGCACTTCATTTGCAGTCAGGCTGGGCTTGAATTTGGGCGAGGGAGGGGGGGTCGAATTCCGGCGAGGGAGGGAAGGGGGCCCTCCCCTCCCTGTCCTTCCGAGCAAAGCACAGCTGGAGTTTGAAAACACCCGATTCCTCTGGGTACCGGACTGCATCTGTGGATGCAAAGCCTTTTTCTCTGCCTGAGCATCCTCTTAGCAAAGGATGAGTACCGGTCGTCCGTGGTGTGGTCTGCCTCTTCGCTTGTCAATCTTTCCCTTTAGAGCCATGACCGTAAAGACAAGACAGATGGGGGGGGGGGAGGGAGGAAACACTGCCAACAGAGGTGTGAGGGGGTACCTTAGTACGAAACAAAGCTCCTTTGAGGAATATTAATCCAGTATCCCATGCTTTCTCGCCGTTTTTTAAAGCCGGACATGAGCAAAGGGAATGAAACCAAGCCGTTTGCAAACAGATGCATTTTGCGTTCTCAGTGCTGAATTAGGTGCACCCACGATGGCCTTCATTGTGGTTTATTTAGCCACGGTTTATTAAGCCTCCCCCCCCCCCGACAGTTTAGCCATGTGAAGTGTGAATTCAGCCTTTGGTGCCGCAGAAGCAGGTTGTGTACAAACCCCTTCGCAAAAAAGCAGGGTGCCGCTTTTGCACAATGGGATACTCTGGTGGATAACAGAATGACAGAGTTGGAAGGTCTTCTAGTCCAACCCCTTGTTCAAGCAGGAGACCCTGTGCCATTCTGGACAAATGTCCAGTCTCTTCTTAAAAGCCTCCAGGGATGGAGCACCCACAACCTCTGGAGGCAAGCACTAGTTGATTGTTCTCACTGTCAGGAAATTCCTCCTTAGTTCTAGGTTGCTTCTCTCCTTGACTGGTTTCCATCCATTGCTTCTTGTCCTGCCTTCAGGCGCTTTGGAGAACAGGTTGACCCCCCTCTTCTTTGGGGCAACCCCTGAGATATTGGAACACTCCTATCATGATACCCCAGTCCTTCTCTTCCTTAGACTAGACACACCCAATTCCAGCAACCGTTCTTTATATGTTTCAGCCTCCAGACCCGTAATCATCTTCGTTGCTCTTCTCTGCACTCTTTCTAGAGTCTCAACATCTCTTCTGCAGGTCCCTCTTTGCACATGAGAATGCTCTTGAACCTCATTGTTCTGTTCCTCTTCTAGCACATCAGGAAGGTCTTGGAGCAGGACTTAGCCCTTGAGTTTATTGCTCCTTAAATTACTGCAAAGTAGGAATTCGGGTTGAGATTCCCGGTCTTAATTCTCCCTTTTCTTTTTCTCCAGATACTTTTTTAAAATTGATTTGATTAGATTAGTTTGCTGCCCATCTCGCTTCGAGGGGACTCTGAGCAGCCTGGATTCTTTAGCCTTGTGTTCTTTTTGTACGAGGAAAAACAAAAAAAGAGTGAGGGGAGACCTGAGACGGGGACCCTCTTTGCCGTTTTTTGCAGCCAGAAGTCGTCGCCAGGGGGCGGTGTGTGATAACAACTGCCTGGCATTGAATAACACTGAAGCAGAACAGGCCGAATCACCTTTCAGGATGAATATTGATGCTATGCAGGTGATCCTGTTGAAGAGGGGCGGGGGGGGGAAAGAGGAATGTTATGCCAAAACCTAGGAATCTTGCCTGGTTTCGAAGCCGCTGGACTCCTGCATTTACTTCTTTGCTTTCATGCAATTGTGGTCCCCCCCACCCCGCTCTTTCCTAAGCAGTGCTTCATGTCCTAGTGAGGTATAAAATGATCTGCATCCCTCTGAAGCAGGGGTGCCCAACCCCCGGTCTGTGGACCAGTACCGGGCTGCGGCATGCCAGCAACCGGTCCACACAAACAAGCAAAGCCGCATCCGCGGGATGCAGGTAGCACACTAAACCACGCACTTTCCGGTCTGTGGAAAAACCTCTCTCCATGGAACCGGTCCCTGGTGCCCTAAAGGTTGGGGACCTCTGCTCTGAAGGACTTTGGCTTTAGCAAAAAAAAACCTTGGCTTTGTGAATCATTTAAAATCAACCAGGTTAACGTTAAGCATTTAGAAACATTTGTAAATTGCTTCCCCATCTGAACATGTCTTCTCTAGCCTTCTGATGCTTTCTTGTTGTGTATCAGAAGGCAAGACAGGAAACAATGGAGGAAAACTAATCAAGGAGAGAAGCAACCTGGAATTAAGGAGAAACTTCCTGACAGTGAGAACAATTAACCAGTGGAACGGCTTGCCTCCAGACGTTATGGGTGCTCCATCCCTGGAGGCTTTTAAGAAGAGACTGGACAGCCCCTTGTCTGAAAGATCTCTTGCTTGGGAAGGGGGTTGGACTAGAAGACCTCAAAGGTCCCTTCCAATTCTGTAATTCTATGCTCTATGTATCTAGTACATAGTTTGTAGGAGCTCAGCTTTGAAGAAAAGCGACAACTCGGTTAGTTTTCCTATCTTTCTCCATATTTCCACGGCATTTCCTTTACGCTTCTCTTCTCTCGCATGCCTTAAATTATGGATGTGTTCATTGACACCTGTGTATATTGCATGGAGGTTATCCACCTGAAACATAAACAGGGATTTAAATCGAATGCCCTGCTAGATAAGGTGAAGCAGGATAATGCAATCATGTTTTCTACCTGCAGAGGACTTTTTTTTTCTCACCTGCATGTTGCTGATAAGATGGATCTGTTTCGTGTGCAGAAAGAGGTTAATAAAATACAGCGCAGGCTAAGGCTTCCAGATATAGTGGTGGAAACTGGGCAACTTGTTGAAGATAGGCTTAGAGGGTCCTCACCAATACATGCGGTCGCCTTCAGGAAATTTCTAGCACTAATAATGACTGAACAGATGGGAAGACAGATGTACCGCATATAGGAGCCCTAACTCCTGTCAAATGGAAATGGAAATTCCCCCAAAATTTAGACTAGTTTTATTCACAAGTCGTAGCCATTGCAATGTCCCCGCAATCGTGTGATTGTGATTTCCAGTGCTCCCTGCTGTCTTCCCACAAGGAAAGTCACTGGGGAAACCAGCAGGAAATCAGAAGTCACTCCTGCTCCATTTTTCCAGCCCTTGGTCATTCTGTTCCTCTCTTTTGGTAATTAAATATTGACTTATTATTGATGTTCGTTTGTCACTGCAATTAATTTTCCTATTTATGATATATACTCTTCTTAGATGGTTATGTTGATTCATCCTCAGCATTGGGGTTAAAAAACACATACGGTCAGCCTAAGATTTAATGTTCATTCTGGTCATATCAAACTGTTACATCTTTCTCTTAAAGGATGACACAGAGTTGTGTAGTAGAGTCATACCTTGGCACTTGACTGCTTCGTCAAATTATTTTGAAGCAGAAATTTTGTCCCGGCAGAACAAACTGAAAGCAACTTGGTTTGTCTTCTAACTTTTGTTTCCTGGTGCAGGTGAAATGGAAAGGAAAGGACCTCTTTGACCTGGTGTGTAGGACACTGGGACTCCGTGAAACATGGTTCTTTGGACTGCAGTACATGATTAAAGACACAATAGCCTGGCTCAAAACGGACAAGAAGGTAAGGATCTGCCTTCCCCTTTCAAAGCACGAATGTCCAGAGGTCTCCAACCTTATACATAGCATTAAACCACGATTATCCTGGGTGGATTCAGCAAACACAACAGCTGGATTCCCACCTAATGGCAATAAGCCACATACTACATGGGATCTTTCTTTGCATGCACATGGAGACAGCATTTTAGTAGCTTACAAAATTCCCACCTCAAAAGGGCAGAGAAATCGTACCATCGGTTCTTACTGACCACAATCAAAAAAGTCTCCCAAGGAATGGATAAAACAGTTTTGGGAGCTACCTGGAGGAGCAGCGAATACGTGCCGCACCTTGATCTGTTTTCAAGCCGCTGGAATTGGGTAACCTTTGATCCCAGACGCCTTACTATTAGGAGATGCCCTCAATGTCAGCTCCTCTAATTAGACACGTCTGCACAGGCTAATGAGACTCTTCGGCGTCCGCCAGAGCATCTGTGGAAGGCGACATTGTGCTTTGTGGTCACTGCGAGCACCTTGTGCGTCCTCGTCCAGCTGCCACTCCCTAATTAGTAAGGATTCTGTGTGTTTGGAGCCTCTGAAAGTAACAAACTTTAACAGAACAGAAAAGAAAAGATGGCAGATGGTGGCCAGGGCTGGTTTTAGATTGAGGTGGATCAACAGTAATTTTCTTTATTTATTTGGAAAATTTATATAGCTGCCTACTGGCTCTTAGCGCCTCTAGGCAGTGTAACAAATAATAATGAAAAACAACCAGTACAGGTAAGTCCTCGACTTATAACCACAGCTGAGCCCCACATTTCCGTGGCAAAGTGAGGAATTTGTTAAGTGAGTTTTGCCCCACTTTAGGACTTTCCTTGCCACTTCTGTTCAGTGAATCGCTGCAGTTAAGTCAGAAGTTCGCCAAAGGGGATCATAAAATCAGGATGACCACATTGGTGACCTGCTTTATGACCATCACTACTTGTGACTGTGATGGGTAGGCCCCATGACAGTCATAAGCCGAGGGCTACCTGTAGTTTGCTTGCTTGTGCATTAGTGTCAGACTCGCCAGAACTGACCCTGCTTAGCAAGATGCTGGATGCTCACTTGTTTCTGGATTTGATGAGATGGTTGTGATTTTAAGCCACGGTTTATGGTTTATTACATCCTGCCGATGGTGGCTTGTTCCCTAAACCATGCCAACCAGCTGCTGTCTTTCCATGGCTGAAGAGAGCAGCAGTAATAAAAGATAGGCGCTGGGAGATTTGGAGAGCTTCATCGGAGGTCTCCTTCTGCAGGTGCTGGACCACGATGTCCCAAAGGAGGAGCCGGTTACTTTTCACTTCCTGGCCAAGTTCTACCCAGAGAATGCAGAAGAAGAGCTGGTCCAGGAAATCACCCAGCATCTGTTCTTCCTACAGGTAAGGCCTTTTATAAGGGGGACTAATACCTGCCCAACTTCCGGAGGTGCATTTTCAGATTACGGTTTCCACTTTGGCGGGAAGAACAGAAGTATTTGGAAATAGCAGGGGACATGGGACGTCAAAGGTTGAGATTCCTGTACAAAAGGAATCGTGTTTCTATTGCGAGATGGCACATTTGGTTCCCTGCCTTATAAACCAGGGTTCCTGAACCTTGGCGGCTTGAAGACATGTGGACTTCAACCCCCAGAATTGAAGGGAATTGTGGGAGTTGAAGTTCACACAACTTCAAGCCGCCAGAGTTGAAAAACCTGGCGATATTTATGTGACTTCAACACATCTGGAGGACCCAAGCTAGATTGATGGATCTAGATTAATGGAACTTGGCCGGACGAGGGTCAGACATAGCTCTAAAGCCATCTTCATTTAATAGGATTCTTCCTTTCGTTTTCAAGGGGAACCTACACAATCGGTCAACAACCACAATTTCAGAAAATCTCGCCTTTGCACCGGGCCTCCTGTGTTTCAAGGAGACCCTTGGCTGAATTTATCTTCTTTTCCTTCCCAGCTGTAAATCTGAAATCTGTAAATGATGAAGGCTATCAGGGGTGCGAGACACATGGATATTGTCTTTTGATACATAATGTTTGATTCTCACCGATTACACGGCTTCCTCTAACAGACAATCCACATTATTTATCGCCGTGTTTGTTTTCTTCCTTTTGTATCCAATTTTTCCTCCTGAAGCTCAAGGCAAAATTCACGTTTACTTTTTTTCCACAAGAGCAGCTTTATGGGACAAGTTAGCTGTTAAGGGAGCTTCTGTGCCCAAGGGGAAATCTGAACCTGGGACTCCTTAATCCTAATCAAACATCGTAACCATCGCATTAATTGCATTGAAAAGTAAGGTTTTACATTTAGGCAAGAAAAGCCAAATGCACAAGTGCAGAATAGGTGGTACCTGGCTCAACAGTAATAACTGTGAGAGGGATCTCCCCTTAAATATGAGCCATCTGTGTGCGGCAGCTGCCAAAAAAGCCAATGCAGTCCTAGGCTGCATTAATAGAGGGATCGAATCAAGATCACGTGAAGTGTTAATACCACTCTATAATGCCTTGGTAAGACCAAACTTGAAATACTGCATACAGTTTTGGTCGCCATGATATAAAAAAGATGTTTGAGACTCTAGAAAGAGTGCAGAGAAGAGCAACAGAGATGATTAAGGGAGGATAAAACATGGACAATTGCAGGAATTGGGGATGTCTAGAAAAAAGGAGTAGGGGTGACATGATAGCAGTGTTGCGATATTTGAGGGGCTGCCACAAAGAAGAGGGGCACAACGTATTCTCCAAAGCACCTGAAGGCAGGACAAGAAGCAACGGATGGAAACTTTTATATTTGTACAGACTGCATGATCCAACATCTGGAAAAAATCGAGTTATGCAAGGGAATCCTTATGTATCCACAAACATCTTGGGTTAATAAGTGGCATATAACACCGCCTCGGTGTTATCTGAGGTCTAAAAAAATAAATACAATCCAAGCTTAATTGGAGCTTAGAACAAAATCACTGAGATTCTGGCCCCAGTTCTTTAAGTCACTGTGTTCCTGCCAGGATATTGCAAATGCTGTCTGGTATTAAAAAAAACAATTAAAATACTTAAAAAAAAAGAAAAAAAAGAACAGACCCAGCCAAAACAAGCTTGGTTTTTCCTTTCCTAGAGATACGCTATGCATTTCTAAAGAGCTCTTAAGAATATATTAAATCTTTAATTTACATATGTATTAGAAACTAGAGCAGATCAGGCTTCAAACCCTGTTGCGGGGAAGAAGAAAAAAAAATCTGTTCCCTATTTGTGGCGGAGAGAATAAAATGAGATTGATGATTGTGTTAAGCCGTGTCTGAGCAGAGGTGGTTAAAAGAATAGTGAAATAAAAGTAGAATCGATTTAGATGGGGGACACCAAATGCAACTTGCTTTGTCTTAGCATGTCTTAAAATCTTGCTTTTCAAATGGTGCTCGGATGAAGATTCTGTTTTTGATTATGCACGTTGTACCTGTTCATGTTTTATGCTGTTTTAACATAGCTGTGCAACCTCTTTGGAAGTTCTCTTTTGGGAGAAACTGGAATGTTCTCCCAAAACATTCCTGTTGCATCCTGGTTCTGCAGCTTGCATTTCTAAAAGGGTGAAATTGGGGAGGAGTGTTTACCCCAGCATGAATCCCTCAGTGTTCAGCGAGGCTTAGTAATATGTGTACATCCAGGAGGGCAGCTCAAGAATTATAATTGATAATTAACTGGCCGGTTGGAAGCTGCTTCGAAGCGGCATGAGGCCACCTGCTCAGCCCTTCACCAGCTTGCATTTCACTGTTGCCTCGTTCAGGTGAAGAAACAGATTTTGGATGAGAAGATCTATTGTCCTCCAGAGGCATCTGTCCTTCTAGCATCCTACGCGGTGCAAGCCAAGGTAAGGCCTGGTTCATCATTTATAATATAATAATATCATTATAATGTAGAAACAATGGATGGAAACTAATCAAGGAGAGAAGCATCCTGGAATTAAGGAGAGACTTCCTAACAGTGACAACAATTAATCAATGGAATGACTTGCCTTTAGAAGTTGTGGGTGCTTCATCACTGGAGGTTTTTAAGAAGAGACTGGACAGCCACTTGTCTCAAATGGCATAGGGTCTCCTGCTTGAGCAGGGGGCTGGACTAGAAGACCTCCAAGGTCCCTCCTAGCTCTATTCTGATTCAGAATTGATTGCCTCTTTGACCCCTCTTTCAAACCAGTGGTCCCCTCTTCCAAAGAGTGGCCTTTCTCTTTCAATTGCTGAATCTTGTCCTGATGGGTTTGCTCTCCTATGTCCTAAATCCTTCCATTCTCCACCATCCAGTCAGAACTGAAGAAGCTTCTTAGATGAGAAGCGAAATGTCTTCAAGGAAAAAAACCAAGGAAGTCCAGTTGCCTTTTGAAAAAGCACCTTTGGGACAACCATGACCTGGATGACAGAGAAGCTCCATAGATTGTGTTGAGATAGGTGGTGTTGTATCCCCCCCCCCCCTCTGTTGAGAGTAGTCTACATCTTGATGGTTTCTTTGGTCCTTTCAAAGTGAGAGGTGGTGAATTTCTGGGCAGCCTCTTTCTTGCAGCTGTTCTTGTTCATTTTCAGAAGGGCTTCCTCTTTCCCCTCCATTTATCTCCTCCTTGATCCGTGGAACAAACACCAGGCCAGGCTGTGGAGACATAAATATTGATAAATGATCATTGTTAATGAGCACTGTCCTTTTTTTTTTTTTTTTTGCTGTTTGCGCAGGCTGGCTAATGCACCTCTGGTTTTGCTCTTAAAATCACAGCGTTGGGTTGAGTGGAAATGGCTAGTGAGGACGGATGAATCCCTTAATAAAGGTTTACAGAGGGATATTGTATTGCCACCCCCGCCCACCTGATTGCGTGACCTGCTATTAATCCACATGGACGAGCATTTGTCTTGTGCTTTTTTGCTCCCTGCACATCATGTCCTTGAGCGAGACTGGTGTGTGTGGAGCAACTTTAATTGGCAAAAAGCCACTTTTGGGGGCAGACTTTTCGTTGCTGCTACCTGTCGGACTCCGAAGTGATTATTTCTGAGTGCACAATAGTGTTAGAGTTACGTAAGAGCCTCTTTCTCCCTTCCCTCCCTTTGTTCTTTTTGCCACTTCTTTTACCAAACATACAAAGGATGTGAGAACTGGTTCCAGGGTAAGGCCCATCTTAGTCCAGCATTTTGGTTTGCATCCCTCGGGGCTGCTTGCAAGAAGGAGGGGTAGACATTTATTTAAATATTTGTTAAATTTGTATGCCGCCCACCTCGCTACCAAGCAAGCAGCAACTAACAAAATAAAACAATCAAAATGAGGGCCAGTTTGGTTCGAGCGGTTAAGGGCATCAGGGTAGAATGTGGGAGACTGGGAGTTCTAGTCCTGTTCTTAGTCATCTTCAAAAGTGAATCCGTTACAGGCTCTTCGATTCTGTAGTTTCTCAGTTCTGGCAAAAATCTTTCTATTCTTTATTTGTTGTTTCTAAAATCTAACACACACCACGGTATCTCGAATGCAAATGGAAACAATTTTGTTCGGTACAAGAAAAAGCAGATGTCTGGGTGACAGAATGATAATCTACAAGTATAAACATAAATATGAATCAGTGTTCTTCCGAGAAGAACCGTTTCCCTGGTGCTTGAAAAAAAGGTGATTTAATTGAAAAGCTTTGCGTGGTGTTTCCCCCCCCCCCTCCTTGCAAGTTAGCTGCTTTTTCAACCCAGCATCTCTTGAAATATTTATGTTCCGCTTTGTTATCTTCGTCCCAACCTTTTGAACCTGGAGCCCAATTCATTTAGAAAATCTCTTTTAATCTTTGTTAACCGAAAGCCAGTTTGGGCTAATGGTTAAGACACCAGGTTAGAAAAGCCAGAGATGGTGAGTTCTTCTCCTGCCTTAGGCATAAAAGCTAGGTGACTTTAAGCCAGTCACCAGGAGACGGTGAGTTCTAGTGCCTTCTTAGCATGAAAGCCAGCTGGGCGACGTTGGGCCAATCACCAGGAAACAGTGAGTTTTAATCCCGCCTTAGACATGAAATCCGGCTGGGTGACTTTGGGCCAATCACCAGGAGTTTGGGAGTTCTAGTCCCACTTTATGCATGAAAGCCAGCTGGGTGAAGCAAAGGGTTGAAGTCATTTTCGTGTGTTGCTGTTAATAGTTTGAAAAAACCACACACGATAATCTTGGCTTTGGTACATGGGTGACCGCAGGGCGTTGCAGCTTGTTTTAGACAGCTAAAATCCAGATATCGCCCTTCCTTTGTATTCACTTCTTGGGGGTGGCCGTCCTGTTCCATTCAAACAGTGGTGTGTTTGTGTGTGTGTGTGTGTGTGTGTGTGTGTGTCTCATGGCCTGAATGCTTAATATGCAAAGTGATTGCTTCCCTGGCTATCTGAAGGGTATCGGTCTTTGATGATGGATTGTACGAACTCACACGAATAATGATTCGGTACTACTTCGTAACCCAATTTAGGTAAAAGAGCTTTTGGCAGCCAGACAGGCTGTCTGTCTGAAATGCTTCCCCCCCGCCCCCCCCCCGAGCTCAGTCTTGCCTTCAGTGAAAGTCCTTCACACAGCAATCAAGTTCATTCAGTAGAACCCACCACAGGGAAGGATGGAGGGTTCCCCTCCGAAGCTGTAAAAGGGTCCCGGGGGGGGGAGGGGGCTTATTTCTTAATGCTTCCTGTTGGAACCGAGACAGAAGCCAACGTTAAGTCGTCTCTGTGGTCAGGCTAGACAGGAGACGGAGGCTGCTGGACCTGACTCTGGAAGAAGAGAGCGGAACGGTATCTCTGGAGATTCTCCATCATCCAGGTTGCCTTCACAGATGCTTTTCCCAAAAGGCAACTGGACTCTCTCTGTTTTTCCTTGAAGACATTTCGCTTCTCCTCCCGGAAGCTTCTTCTGTTCTGACTGGATGGTGATGGGTCAGTCAGAACGGATGAAGCTTCTCAGATGAGAAGCGAAACGTCTGCAGGGAAAAAGAAAGAGAGTCCAGTTGCCTTTTGGGAAAAGCACCTTTGAGACAGAGTAGAACTTTGTTTCTCCACCTTAGCAACTTGAAGAATGCGTAGACTTCAACTCCCAGAATTGATCTGCAAGAAGCCCCTGACTCTGAGCAGAGAGACGAGCAGAAACTTTGGGAAATTACCAGCAAGTCATCCCACATCCTGGTAGTAAGAAGATTCTGTCATGCCTAAGGTGGGACTAGAACTCACTGTCTCCTGGTGATTGGCCCAAAGTCACCCAGCTGGCTTTCACGCAGAAGGCAAGACTAGAACTCACCGTCTCCTAGTGTTTGGCCCAAAGTCATGCGTCTGGCTTCCATGGCTAAGGCGGGACTAGAACTCAGCGCCTCCTGATGATTGACACAAAGTCACCCAGCTGGCTATTATGCCTAAGGCGGGTCTAGAACTCAGCGCCTCCTGGTGATTGGCCCAAAGTCACCCAAGTGGCTTTCATGCCTAAGATGAGACTAGAACTCACCGTCTCCTGGCTTCTGGCCTTTAAGCACTACACCAAACCAGCTCAGCAGCTTGATTTTAGGAACCAGCAAACTTGCAGAAGGAGTAATTATATGTAGATGGACCTGCTCTTTGAGACCTAATGTGCTACAGTACAGCTTGTGCCTCTCTGGATACAAAAGGGGGGGGGGAGGCAGGGAGGGTTTTACTTAACAGAGAAGCCATTCCTTTCTTTTCTCCTCCTTTCCACCTTTTCCATCATTCTGAATCCGGCCACGGTTATCTCTTTGTGTTAGTGAGGCCTTAGATGTTCATTTTCTTCCGCAGGTCCCATCAATTCCCCAAGTCTTGTCCTTTCCGTAAGAAAAGAAGAAGTCGGATCATTACTGGGCCATTTTCTTTTGTGCTCCACTTCTGCAGACCCGCCATAAATATTGCTTTGACGTGAACTGCTCTACTTCTGTTTTATTTACTTCCAAAGATTTAAGGGTTATCCCAGGAAAGCTTCAGAGCTGGAACCAGCGGAGGCTCAATAGGAATTTCAAAGGATGGGGTTTGCTATCTCTCTCTCTCTCTCCCCCACCCCTCCTCTCTCTCTCCCAATGCCGAGTGGAATCAGTTACATAATAGATATTTGCATGCCGAATTCATTCCTGAGCCACTGAATGCAGTCCCCCCCCCCTTCCTTCTTCTTCAGTTTTAATTAGCTGGGTAGGAGCCGAATGCAACATGAGCCCCTCTGCTTTTGTCCGTTTGCTAAAAAATGAATCCGCACACACGATCCTTTTAATGGCCGGCTTCTTTAAAACAGAATCTTAATTGTGGAAAGGCGGAGCGCCCTCCGTTTTGTAGCAGGATGAGGAAGAAGCTCATTGACCCTGTCCTGTTCAGAGTTTGCAGGAAGGGCTATGCCAGTTGCCAAGTGCCCAACAACATGTGATCATGTGACTTCAGGGGGAACTTGCTGTCATAATTCAGATCCGGGTCCTTTTTATGAGGTCCAGTGTAAGTCAAGGACTTGCTGTATCGTAAGGATACAGGGATAAAGTATCATAAAGCAGAGAGAACAATATAATGTCAGCAGGAGACTGGAGAATCATGTTTTCTCTGCTGTTCGGGGATATCTGTGGATATTTTGGTAGGCTACGACTTTACTTTCCCTAACAAAGAAGACACCAGTGGTCCCGAAGGATTCTGCAGCTACCTGGGCTCTTTGGGGGACCTGTCCACACATTCTCACAACCGTTCTAACTCCAGAAATCCCTCTGTCTTTGCAGTATGGGGACTACGATCCCAGCGTTCACAAGCGCGGCTTCTTGGCCCAAGAGGAATTGCTTCCAAAACGGGTAAGCGTGATGGATCTCACTCACTCAGCTCAGCTGAGACTAGCGGAAGGGGTCTGCCATGGTGGGGAAAATGCATGATGTGGTTGATACCGTCTTTTCCAATTGGGCAGCTTAGTGACCAAACCGAAAGATGGGGACATCGCTGAGTGAGCCACGTGCTTGAGGCACATGGCTCACACAGGGATGCCCCCATCTTTATTTGTTTATTTTATAAATAAAGCCACGTGCTTTATTTTCCAAAGCCCGAGAAGGCAAGACAGGAAACAATGGATGGAAACTAACCAAGAAGAGAAGCAACCTGAAATCAAGGAGAAACTTCCTAACAGCGAGAACAATTAACCAGTGGAACGGCTTGCCTCCAGAAGTTGTGGCTGCTCCATCACTGGAGGCTTTTAAGAAGAGTCTGGACAGCCACCTGTCTGAAATAGTATAGAGCAGGGGTTGGACTAGAAGACCTCCACGGCTCCTTCCAACTCTATTCTCATTCTTGAGGTTGAATTCCAAACTTCATCCAGCTTTGATTATGACAGTGTTTCTCAGCCTTGGCAACTTTAAGCACGTGGGCTTCACCTCCCAGAATTCTGGGAGTTGAAATCCACGTGCGTTAAAAGTTGCCAAGGTTGAGAAACACTTTGATTGTGAGATCGGATCACTTGAGACAAATTCACAGCCAGGCAAGGTTGGGCTGAGTTGAGATTCTTTTTTATCCTAGGTGATAAATCTCTACCAGATGACTCCAGAAATGTGGGAAGAAAGAATCACAGCCTGGTATGGCCAACACCGAGGAAGAGCCAGGTGAGTGACTTAAAAGGGACATGTAAATACAGGTAGCCCTCAACTTTTGCTGCAAAGCTTTGTCACCTTGGCTGGAAAACAAAAGTTTCCATCTTCGGAGAGATGATGGGATCTGCTGCACCTCTGAAGCGTGTTTGATTTGTGTTCTTGGGTGCCTGCCAGATGCTTTTTCTCCTTTGGGTAAAAGTTTGCCAGCCTAAAAACTTCCTTCTCACACCCCTCTCCCTTTGCAGGGATGAAGCAGAGATGGAGTACTTGAAAATAGCCCAGGATCTAGAGATGTACGGCGTGAATTACTTTGCCATCCGGGTAAGTACGTCTAGAAATACACCGTGGGAATTATTTTGGGTAGTTTATAGGGGAACAGAGCATTCAGGCGGAGTGGCTGAGCCCTGGTCCCTTCTGCCCAGAAGCGTTCTGCGCTGCTCCGTGGCTTCTCCGTTGTAGCTTCACCTGCAAGCCTGAAGGGGCCAGAAGGAGATTTCTGTAGGGGAACAAATGAGTCACTGGCACTGCGGTCCACACACGGAGTTGGAAAGCTCCTCTCTCTCCCTCCTCCCTCTCCCCTCCTCCTTTTAACCAGGTTAATGCAGCAGAACCTCCGGGCCAAGGTGGGAGAGAGTTAAGGTGCAATCCGTGTGCCTAATGTGCTGCATGGCTTCAAGTGAAATTAAGTCTTCCTCATCCCACTCCCTTTCTTTTTTCCCCTCTCTCCTTTTAGAACAAGAAGGGGACAGAGCTGCTCCTGGGGGTTGATGCGCTGGGCCTCCACATATACGATCCAGAAAACAGGCTGACCCCCAAAATCTCCTTTCCTTGGAATGAGATTCGCAATGTCTCTTACAGCGACAAAGAGGTAGGCCTGAGCTGTATAAACACGGCAGAAAGCAACAATAGTTTCGGTCGTGGTTCGAACACCCTGCCCGGTTAAAATTTATGGGAAACTTCCTCTAGTTTTGGTGCCATTGAGACAACAAATAATACAGGTATTTCTCAATTTAAGAGCACAGCCAGGACTAGTTTCTGAGTGGTGGTGTCATTAAGAGTGCAGTCTTTATGCCTGATTTTATGACCATTTTTTGGGTGCAGTTGTTAAGCGAATCTGACTTCCTCCAATAACTTTGTTTATTATCAGAAACCTGCTGGAAAGGTTGCAAATAGTGATCACGTAACCACAGATGCTGCAACTCTTGTAAATGTGAGCAAGCTGCCAAGCCCCCCAAATTTTGGTCAACGTGACTCAGGGATGCTGCGATGGTCATAAGCACGGGGACTGGTCGTAAAGTCACTTTTTTTTTTTTTAGCACTGTCCTAATTGAACGGTTGCGAAACGGATGGCTGTAACTTAAGGACTACCTGTACATGGATTTCATCTCTTAGAAATCTCCACAGTAGTTACACTAGGCTGAAATCCCACTTTCGCAGAGGGAGGGCATCCTGCGTGGGTGCAAAAAGTTAATCTGGAACTTAAAAGTGTATAAAGGAAGTTTGGAAGCTCTCTCTTCCGGAGGTCGTCTCGATTTTGGATCGGTGTGAATTTTTTCCTTCCTCCCTCTGTCTGTATTGAAATAAGTCTCCGACTTCCCATTTTGAATTGAACGTTTCCTGGCTGTGCTTGAATTAAGTTGACCCCACTTTCCCAGCTCTCTCCTCTGGTTTCTAATTGCCCTTTCTACTGTGCTTATGTGTAACGGCACATTTGGAGTCCTGGCTCTCCAGCAGCACTTAAAGTGAAGTTTCTGAGTGCTGCCTTTAAAATCCAGAGGCTTCGAATTTGGAATATGAATAGCAGCCTTCGTGTACTGGGGGGGTGGTATCGGTGACCCTTTTAAGACAGGCAGAAACACGAGTTGAGCACTTGTTTCGTTAGCAAAGGGAAAAGGATAAAGAGGATTGTGAGATAGTTGCTAACTAGTGCTGGCAAAAAAAAAAGTCCCAGTTTGGAACGTTTTCGCTGCTGAATGCTTAAGCCCTGAATTGGTGAAGTTTCTTTTAAAGACATCCTTGCATCTCCCTGTCATACAGGCAGTCCTCGGCTTAACAACCACAGTTTGGACCAAAATTTCCACCGCCTGAGCAAGGCAGTTGTAAAAGGAGTCACGCCCCATTTTATGACCTTCTTTGGCACGGTTGTTATGCAAAATCACCGCAGAGATTCAGTGAATCGCAGGGCCACTAAGCCAACTGATTCATACCTACGACTATTGCGGTGTCCCGGGGTCATGTGATCCCCTTTCACGACTTCTGACAAGCCATGTCAGTAGGGAAGCCACTTAACAATTAACAAGTGCAGGGATTCACTTAACAACTCTAGCAAGACAGGTCATAAAAATTCACTTATTGAGTGTCTCACTTAACAACCTGTATAATACCCGTTTAGCATACTTGCATAATTCTACGGACTAAAAGGAGGCCAGTGAGACCCGGGTCTTCTTAATGTCAGAATCCCCAACCCTGCAGCACTAGAAAGCTGGAAATCTCTGCCTCAGCTCTTAACAGGCCCGTCTTTCAAGCGACGCTGCTGTCGCCTTTGATCATGGCAACGAAGGCGTGCAACGAGGTGACCACGAGACAGATCTGACACGATGGGATGAAGCCTTAAGAACGGGCCTTTGGCGCACGGGGAGGTGTTTAATCTAGTACAGGAATGGCTGAATGTTTGGCTGGAATTGAAATGTCTTTTCTTTGCCCATTGTTGGCAGAAAATTTAAGATGTGGGATTAATTTTGGGTTTTGGGGGGGGGTTCTCCCCTCATGGGAGCCAGAATCTAAAACAGCATTTCATTCTCCAACTGTCAGCTAAATGACAAAGTGAACATCACTTCTTTTTCCCCCCTGTAAGATGAACCATGCTGATCTTTTCTCTGCGCCAACAATTAGAGCATTTCCTTTTTCTCCCCACAAAACCTTTGTGGGTGGAACAGGGATTTTGTTTTGTGTGTGTGTGTGTGTGTGTGTGTGAGAGAGAGAGAGAAAGAGAGAGGAAAAGAGAAGGAGAAAAAGGAGAGAAAGAAAAAAGAGAGAGAATAAGACAGAGAGAGAGAGGGGGGAAAAGGAGAGAGAGAAGTGAAAGAAAGAAAAAGAGAAAGAAAATGACAGAAAGAAAGTGAGAAAGAAAAACAGAAAGAGGGAGAAAAAGAGACAGAGAAAGAGAGAGGTTCTCAAGTAAGAGAGAGAAAGTAAGGATTTTTTTTCATTGTTGTTGGTTTCTTCAATTAAATGAATTCCCTTGTCGGGCCTTTGCTTCCATTTCTGTGAGTTTCCAGCATCGGCACTGCAGGACATGGCCTCTCCCTACATTTCAGCATTTGCCGGTACTAAATTTTAGTAGTGTGGCCAGGAGAAGAAAAATAAAGACAATTCAGGCTGATTGTTCTGGACCAGTGCCAGTATTTTGGAAGGAATGGGGGATACGTTTCCTGTTTTGAGGTCCAGGAAAGTTAGTCCCAGTTGGAAATTCTCAGCCAGACGAATCCACGATTTAACTTGAGATAAAGCAGGTTCCCATCTTCTAGCTAATCCTTATGCCTTGGTGTAACCATCAGCTGTTTTTTCTCTTGTGTCTTTCAAAAAAAAAATGTACCCAAAGCTGCTTTTGTTTCCCATCCAGTTTACGATAAAGCCGCTGGATAAAAAGATCGACGTTTTCAAATTCAACTCCTCCAAGCTGCGGGTGAATAAACTGGTAGGTACCATGTCATCGTTACGTGGGAGCAATTTCTCCTGAGTAGAGAAAGGTACCCATTTCCCCTTTTCTTCACTGGGACATGCTTGCATGATGCATACACAAACAGGTAAACCTAAGGTAGTCTCCAGAGGTTTGCAGCTATCTGACAAGCCACAGCCAACACTCAACAACACAGGCCCCCCAAAATGAGATATATATATTTTTTCTCATATTCCAGCTCAGGGCTCTCCAAACTTGACAACTTTAAGACTTGTGGACTTCAACTCCCAGAATTCCTCAGCCAGCCGTGCTCAACAGTCACCATTTGACTGGGATGGTATCAGGCAGGGGTCTTCAATCTTGGCCCTTTGATGCTGGCTGAGGAATTCTGGGAGTTGACGTCCACAAGTCAGTAAAGGGCCAAGTTTGAAGACCCCTGCTCTAGAAGTTGTGGGTGCTTCATCACTGGAGGTTTTCAAGAATTGACTGGACTGAAATGGTATAAGGTCTCCTGCCTTGAGCATGGGCTGGACTAGAAGACCTCCGAGGTCCCTTCCAGCTCTCTGATTCTGTGCTGTATGTTCATAACAAACCACCCCGCCCGTGTATTGTTTTCCCCCTTGGCTTCTGGTAAAAGCTGTCAGGTTCCCCCATCGGATACTTGGCTTTCCATGGTTCTCGTATAAACTGCCAGGATGACAGGGCACTGGCAATTTCCCTAATAAGCAAGGAGCAACTGTCGTGATTTGTCAGCCTCTGCTTTGCACACCTCCCTTGCGAGGGATATTATTTTTCTGGCGGATTTGAGAGAGAGGACAGGACGGGGTCTGTTTGGATTTTGGTAAGTGGCTCTAAATCTTGAGTGCAACGCCAACTTGAGGAATAATTCACTGTTGGTTCAAGCAGCAGGGCTTTGTTTGAGAATCCTTTCCGAAATTGGCCTCTTTGGAGAGCTGGGAAAACAACAGGCCTTTTGGATGAAAGATTCCTAATAGCCGCTCTTGGCTCCTGGCTGCATCTAGTTAGCGTGGTCAGAATCCCACTGGTGAACTTTTCTTTGAAGCCTGTGCCTTTTTTAGCTGAAGTTTTTGCAGCGCCTGGCCTGTTGATGGATTGAGGAGGCGTTGACCCATCTCAGCAGAGATGGCTAGTTTTACCCTCTTTTTTTGGGGGGGGGGTCTGTGCAGTTTGCATCAGAGTGGCAGGAGCTGGAAGGTTTAATCAGAACACAATCTTAAATCCATCCTCCTGTCTCTCTTGCCAGCAGAAACCGGCTTGGGGAATTCAATAGTGCTCCTCACTTGAGCGAATTCTAAATTTAGCCTGAAAAGGGGGAAACTAACAGTTCAGGAAAAAGAATTCAGGATTAGGTCTGGGGGGGAAAAAGGTCTGGAAAGTCTTCTTTAAATATATCTGCACGTTGAGAAAAATCTCCAAGGATTGATGGTTCCTCCCTCCCAGTGGGAAAAAAGGACCTGAGCATTGAGCACACCAATTCTATGCAAAAAATAATAATTAAAAAATCCCAAATTTTGTTCAGCCTTGAACCGGGATACATGCAGATAGTCCTCGACTTACAACTTGTTCGTTTAGTGTCATGCAGCTTCCTGGGATGGGTTCACACATGGGGTGGTGGTGTTAACAAGGACTCAGCCAGCTTGCTTCCTTTCTTGTGGGCTGCCACAGATCCTTCAGCTCTGCATCGGCAACCACGACTTGTTCATGAGGAGGCGGAAGGCCGATTCCCTCGAAGTCCAGCAAATGAAAGCCCAGGCCAGGGAGGAGAAAGCCAGGAAGCAGGTGAGAATCTTAGCATTTCAAACAAATGAGGTCTGCAGTCACAAATGCAGAGCCGGTTTTGCATCTTCAGTTCTGAGAGGGTGTATCCAATAAAGTTTTAGCTTTCGGGATTTAATTGCCTTGCGGGATCCTTTCATTGGGTTCGCTGGCCAGACTTTCGACAACTTCTCTCTAGCAGTGTGTGTGAAGAGATACACCCTGCTAGAAAGAATTTCCCTGAGGACGGGGTCTGGCATGAGTCCAAAAGCTTGGAAGACCAAACCCCAGTGACCGATCCAGATTGGATCTTGCAACATTATCCTATATTCACCTTCATTCGTAAGAAAGAACTCGGCTCGGAAGAATCCCCGTGGGTCTTTCTTGATTTGGGCCTGACACATGGTCAGTGAGGAATCCTGGGAGTTGAAATCCACACATGATGTGATGGAATGCCTGTGGAGATTCCCAGTCATCTCGATCATGGTTATTCCAAAGGTGTTTTTTGAAAAGGCAACTGGACTTACTTTGTTCTTCCTTGAAAAAGTACCAATCATTGAATAAACAGGTCACAATGAAAAACTGGGCAAACGCTTGGATTTGGGGGTGCTTGTGCACCCTTGCTTTTCATACTCAAGTGTACCCCAAATGGAGAAGGAGATGTTCTCTGCCCCAACTCTGGTTTCCCCCTTTCCTGCTCTTTGCTTGCACATCCCTTCCGTCTGTTTTTGGTGTGAAGATGTTGAGTGTACGCACATCCACACAGGTGCTACAGAGCACTTTCTAAATACCTCTCCTCTTTCTGTTACTCTTCTCCAGATTTTGGAGAGGGTGGGTGGGTGGGTGGGTGGCAGTGGCAGGGAATCGGTTACCGGGAAAACGGGACCCGAGGAGGAAGAGGAGGAGGAGCTGTGCACTCCTCTTTCCTAATGAAACGATAACGAATGGTGCGGCGATGTGCGGCTGCATGCTGCCTGCATGCTAATGCGGGGCTTGGCCTCCTTTATCCCATCTGGCAGATGCAGCGCAGCGCAGTCTGCAGCAGGGAGCCAGGGAGTGCATCTCTGCAAATTGGATTGTATGAATCATGCTTACCATGCTTTCCTCTTTGCTGAAGCCCACACAGCTAATCTGTGTGGTGCTACGCAGAATATTGATTGCCCCTTTTGGGTAAGCTGCTAGAGAGCCTGAGAAGCAGCCGCTGAGTGTCTTGGGTCTTAGAGAGGCCCCAAAACGTTACAGGTGTCCTCGATTAAAGCACTGGGTTTCCTTAGGGTGAGGGTCCTAAGCCATCTGGGTTTAGGGCTTAGCTCAGCAGGCATCTGGCATCCTTCTAGGCCCCTCCAGGAGGGCTGAGTTGGAGGTTGAGATCCTCTTCGGCTCCTGCTGTGGACAATCGAGCTCTTCCACTGGCATCTCTTGAGCTTTGTCTGGAAGGAGAATTACAAATGAAGGCAAATATGTACATTTTCCAGGATAACATTGCAGGAAGGAGAATTGTTCACCTTGAGTCAAGTTGGCAGGCTGGGAAAGAGACTGGAGACAAGCTCCTAAGATGCTTTCAAACCTCCCTTGAACTGAAAGCTGGGCTTCGCGAGGAGCAAACTATTGCCAAGAACTTGGCTAATGGTTTTCAGAAGAAGGAAGCCTGTTTCTGTCGATAGGAAGAAGAACAAAAGCTTTGGGAACAAATGAATCTGGCAACGGGGCCGTGGCTGGCTCCTCTGCAGGCCCCTGGCAACTCTCCACCTGTTTGTGCCTCGTTGCAAAGAAAGAAGGACCTCTGAAATCCTCCTTGCATTTTTCTTTTCATTCTTAGCAGCCTAGAATATAAGTCTTCTTGGGTGATTTAGAAAAAGGCAGCTCACCATCTTGTGAAACGTTCGGCATTGGACGTCCTGCAATTTTAACTTTTTAAGAAAAAAAGAACAGGAGAAGTTGCTGCTGTTACGGAGAAAAGCTTCTGGTGTGGAAGCAAGAAAAGTTGCCGAGTCGAAACGCCCTTATCTAGCCCATTGGCACCTTAAGTCTCTTTGTCTTTCATGAACGAGATGGTGCCTTATCAAGGACTGTTTATTTTCAGAACTGGCTGATAGAATATCCAAGTCTCTATTTTAACTAGGAAGAAGTTGATAGCATCTCTGGAAAGTTGAAGGAAAAGTTGGAACATAAGCAAAACTTGTGAAAGGTTTAAGGTATTCTTACTTCATTCAGGCAGAAAACGTCATGACTTACATCAAAAATTCATTAACGGAACTCCTTAGTGAAACTATTAAAATTACCTGCTAAATCTGGATTACAGAAATAGAACTGGGCTCCTTGGTGATCTCTGAGCTTGCTTGTTTTCTTGCGGATGTTTCATTACCAAACTAGGTAACGTCATCAGTGCTAGGATGAAGTTGCTTAGTTTGGTAAAGAAATGGAAAACCACCAAGCTCGGAGAACACCCAGAACCTCACCGTTCAACCCTTAGCTACAAACATTCTTTGCCATTAGAACCGATTGTGCCAGACAAATAGATGAACTGTATGATTTCCATAGGCGTAGTAAATTGAATTTGATCTGCATATATTTGCTATTTTTAATTCTTCTTTTTCCCCCATCGCTCTCTTCTTTCTAGATGGAGCGCCAGCGTTTAGCCCGAGAGAAACAGATGAGAGAAGAGGCCGAACGCACAAGGGATGAGATGGAGAGGAGACTTTTGCAGTTGAAAGAGGAGGCTACAATGGCGAATGAAGCTCTGGTAGGTCCTTCAGATGCTCCTACCTAGAAAGAACACAAGAATCATCCAGGATAATTAGTGAAGAATGTGTATTGCTTGTTTGAGGCAACTGTCACAAATACGACTCCGTTGCCAAGCATCCAAATTTTGATCATGCTGCAACGGTCGTAAGTGTGAAAAAAAGTCCCTTTTTTTCCAGTGCCGTTGTAACTTTGGCCACTAAAAGAACTGTTGTAAGTCAAGAACTATCTCTATTTTAAAAGTTTAGAATTCATTCCCGTTCCACAGTTTGGGAATTTGTCCAGACTCCTGCTCACGTGTCAGACGTCATGTGTGTCTTAATTCTCCATCCTTCTCGTCCAGATGAGATCGGAAGAAACGGCAGACTTGCTGGCCGAAAAAGCTCAGATCACCGAAGAGGAAGCCAAACTCCTGGCCCAAAAGGCGGCCGAGGCAGAGCAGGAAATGCAACGGATCAAGGCCACAGCGATTCGGACCGAGGAAGAGAAGCGATTGATGGAACAGAAAGTGATGGAGGCCGAGATGCTAGCTCTGAAAATGGCGGAGGAATCTGAACGAAGGTGGTACCTCAGAGGGAGCTGGGACCTGCTTGATTTAACCTCGCTTGATTTCTTACGTAGGAATACTGGATCCCTTTAACTTCAGGGATGGCAGCCATCACTTGCCTTCTCCTGTTTCCTTAGAGCAGTGTTTCTCATCCTCGGCAGGTTGAAGACGCGTGGACTTCAACTCCCAGAATTCCCCAGCCAGCCACCTTAGAGAATAACTATATAAATAAACAAAACAGCGTGAAACGGGCTCCAAGTGGCATTGGGGTGGGGTGGAGGTCTTCAAATTACCCGTCATCCCTTATTGGGATTTGCCCCAGGAATCAATGGAGCAAACCGTACTTGCCATTGTGAAAGCAAGGGAGGTGATTTAAGAGTGGCAGTGTTTTTGGCTTTGTCATTTTTGTGTATATTTATCGTGGGTTTTTGTGTATATTTATCGTGGTTTTTATTATCGCCTGTTCACCGCCCTGAGTCCCGTAAGGGAGATAGGGCGGTATATAAATTCAATAAATAAATAAATAAATAAATTTTTTTAAAAAAGAAAGGAATAGAAAATAGTGTACTTTTCATTTGCCTTTAAAATGAACTAAGCCAGTCTGGTGTCCGGTAGATGTCCGGAATTGGAAATCCCAGACTGGAGTTGGTTGAGATTAATGGAATGCCTTGAACAGCTTCTTACTGGACTAATTAAAACTTAGGTTTGGTTTGATATTCAGAATGTATATGAGAAATTGCCCTGTTCTTGGAGATCTCTGGAAGATATAAGCCGAGAGCTGGAAGGAGTTACTTACCCTCTTTTAGAGTAGTGAAAGTTCTGCTCCCCCAAACTGATTTGATTTGTTTTTTACCTGCAGCGTCTTTTTCCAACTTACTTTTTAAGAATTAGCTACCAGAGAGATAACAATCCTCCCCTTTGCTGGTTTTGCTTTATGATAGTGATAGGAGGTGACATGGCTTAATCTTCGGAGAGACCGAAGCATGTTGGGGAGGATAAGTGCTGGTCTGGATCTGACTCTGGATTCTTCTTTTCTCGACTGCCTGCAGGGCAAAGGAGGCTGATCAACTCAAGCAGGATCTGCAAGAAGCCCGTGACTCTGAAAGGAGAGCCAAGCAGAAACTTCTGGAAATTACCAGCAAGTCATCCTACGCAGTAAGAAAATTCTGAATTACGGCCTTCTTTTTCCTGTCGAGGATGCCAGACTTTTAATTCTTAGGGAGATGCCTGGGTATCCTCCAGGTCGGTGTTTCTCAACCTTGGCAACTTTAAGATGGGTGGATTTCAACTCCCAGAATTCCCCAGCCAGCTATCCTAAAGCTGCCAAGCTTGAGAAACACTGTTTGAGATGAGTGGACTTTAACTTCCAAAATTCTTAGCAGGGACCATGTTGGCTAGGGAATTCTGGGAGTTAAATAGAACGGCAAGAATAGCACTTACTGTAGACTTATATACCACTTCACAGTGCTTTACAGCCCTCTCTAAGCGATTTACAGAGTCAGCCTCTTGCCCCCAACAATCTGGGTCCTCATTTTACTGACCTCGGAAGGATGGAAGACTGAGTCAACCTTGGGCCACACAGGATCAAACTTCTGGCAGTGAGTTAGTCTACCATATTGCATTCTGACCTTTGCGCCACCAGGGCTCCTCTTAAAGTTACTAAGATTAAGAAACATTGCTCTGGATGAGTAGACCTCAATTCTCAAAATTCTTAGCACTAGAAACACCTTTATAAAATAAAATTCTTGATTGTCAGGGATGCTTCAGGTTTTGGAATTTCTAGGTGCCGATAGCAACGGCTGTAAAAACCATCCTTTAAAAGAAAAGCCGAACTGGAGATGCCCTCTGATGTCTCATCATGATCTTGGCGGTTCTGACAAGATTTGCCTATTCTGTGCTACATAAGTGCAATCGGCGTTTTCAGAATTAGTGAAATCCAGTCATCTATTCTTGAAGGTTTTAGCGTGTGGATGATCCCTTAAATCCCTTTCTCCCCTTAACAGTAGCAAACCTAGGAGATCTCCAATTAAAATGGAAGGCAACGGACTTTAAAGAGGAGCAAAAAATGGTTTTCCATCCTGAAAGCTATTGTATTTATTAGCCTGGAGAGTCCCTGGTTGTGGAACAGTTTCATGTTGCCTTTTGCAGCTCCACTCTCCGTTTGTTCTGTTTTGCTGGGAGCATGAATCATTCTGGGTCTCGGTTTAAACAGCCAGAGTGCAATCGCCTAGAGACTAGTTTTCTCATAAAAGACATCTCAGCTGAATAGAAAAGGAAAGACTAGTGCAGAAAGTAAGGAGGGTAAAAAATAAGAGTGTAATAAAATTAATGTTCTTTGGTAGCTGCTGGCAGGGAAGGAGAGCTTCCCAGTCCAGAGGAGGTAGACCAGAGAACACGTAAACAAAGTTAAATACGTGGAAGAGTGTGTTAAAGAAGGGCACTTATTCATTTATTCGTTCATTCATTCAACTGCCCAGAGTCATTGAGACTCGGGCAACATACACGTTTAATTTATTGTGGCTGGTTGCACTGTCGTCAGATTTTTAGACTGCATTTTGGCACTTTAATCCACTTATCGAGTCCTTCCCATGAACCTGGGATAGGCAGGGGTGGATGTTTGATGGGCTTACAGATAATTGTCGCAGGATGTAAGTTACTGTTCCGAGGAAAGCTGCCTTTTGCAATTGACTGATGGTGAATTTGTCAATGCCGATGGTGTTCATATGGTGCTCTAGATATTTTGGGATTGCACCCAAGGCACCTGTCCCTATTGGTACTACCTTTGCTTTGCTATTATTATGTTTTTTTTTTCACTGTCAGCCAGATGTTCAGACTGGATCTGGCATTTTTGTCTATTTATCGAGTTCTTCCCCATTGGCAAAAGGAAACTCAAGACCGCCTGGGTTGGAAACATGCCAAGAAGCTTCTCATTTCATTTCATTTTCATTTTCATTTTATTATATTTATACCCCGCCCTTCTCCCGTAGGACTCAGGGCGGCTTACAGCCAGTTTAAAAACAGTTTAATACAATACAATACAAAGTTTTAAAAAATCATTAAAAATAAATATTTAAATCAGCCGCTTCTACTAAAATTTGGCTAAAACCAATTTAAAATACCCCTAGGCCAGTCCTGCCCGCTGAAACAACCAAGTCTTAAGGGCGCGGCGGAAGGAGGGGAGATCCGGAATCACCCGGATCTCTGGGGGCAGCTCGTTCCAGAGGGTGGGTGCTCCGACAGAGAAGGCCCTTGCCCTGGGGGTCGCCAGCCGACACTG